>NC_090726.1:180585050-180594334 GCF_036898095.1 Palaemon carinicauda
AAAGTATTGATTTTCATCAGTAAAGGTTTTCTTCAATTATAATGGAAATATATAGATATTTTCTTAAATTTTTATGGAAATAGTTAAAGATTTTTTTTTAATTATAAAAGGAATTGGTATAGATTTTCTTCAATTTTAATGGAAATGGGTATAGATTTTCTGCAGTTATTAGTATTAATTAGTTTGGGTTACAGTACAGTGAAAAGTTAAGAGGGAAATTTACGAGCTGTAGGATAATGTGGAAGGAGTAGAAGAGTTTATTAAACATGGGAAGATGAACTAACAGGTTTATGGGTTGTGATAGCTTATTTGAATCGTCCTTGCCTAGCGATATGCTGGGCTCTGTTTCGGGACCAGCTCAAGCTCGATAGTTTCTTGTAGTGTCAACAATGTCACCATCCTTTTGAGCTAAGGAAAGGGAATTTGCGGATGCCTATAGGTCTACCTGCTGAGTTATGAGCAGCCATTACCTTATCCTCCCTGGTCCTAGCTTAGGCACTGATCATATGTATATGTGGTCAGCCTTTAGTACATTTTCACTATCCCTTGCCTTTGCCAATTATGATGACTTTAAACATAAATGGAAGAGAAAAATTACAATTATTCGAAGTGCAAAGGCATTACAGAGGAAAGCCATCATTCAGAAAGTGTCTAGGGGGTGTTGCTTAAGGTAATCATGAGGAAAATGAGAAAGAAAAAAAAATAGATATTTGTAATTCTAAAATGTGCCATAAGCGAATTATCGAATTAACTTCTTGAGTCCCACCGTTATCCCTACATTAAAGGGTCGGTTGCCTGATGTGTCCTGGTTTATAATTTGATAGAGGGTTTTTACATTCGCATGCTCTTTCAATCATCAATCACAGTTATTGGCAGAGGGCATGTCCTTAATAGTTCAACTACAAGGCAGCAGTTTCCACAGCTATTGGCATTGAGCCTACACTTTTCCTAATAAGCAAGGCTTACGAGGCAGCAGCTGTCCTTTTAGTCGCTTTCTACGACAGTGGATATATGGTGGTACTATCCTCACACTCTTACCACAGGATGACCAATGGTTGAAATATCAATAATTTTAAAATAATAATTGAGACAATGTACTAAAAAAAAAAAAAGTTAAGAAAAGTTTTTGTAGTTAATTCATTCCGAAAACTCTTATTTTGAAGCACTGGCAATAAGGAAACTACCAAAGAAACTGTGCGTTTTATATACCAAATAAGTACTGTGAATAAACATTTTAAACTACTGGAAAAAAAAGGACTGCGAAAAAATTAAATATCTTAAACCACTTTATTTTAGGATAAAAAAAAAATAGAATCATTAAAATGTTTTGTCTTTCAAATACAGTACTTCAGCAAAATAACATCGAGGAAATAAGCAGTAAGAAATACAAAATATCCTGAAAACCATTCCTGAAACATATACAGTATAGTAAAAAATATTTATAAAATATATTTAGTAAATGAAGTTTAAAATTTTGGATGACATATAAACGAAATGTTATTAGATTAATAAGAATACCAAAAGAACGATTACTATGCGTACAGAAAGTCATTTTGAAAATTCTCAAAACAGAATTTAAAAAGTTTGGTCAAAGACGCCATTAATTTCTTTTCTTAACGACTAATGTTCATATGAAATAACGTTATGCCCAATTATTTCTTTATTTTGTATCTTTTTTCGGGAACCTTTTGTTTTAAAACACAAAAAACGATGATAATGCCGGTCATAAAAGCATTTTATGACCGTCCCAGACTCAATAAACTTGTAAGTGTCCGCAAATATGAGCATAGACACACACGGACCGACACACTGCAGAATTTTTCCTACTGGGAAATTCTTAGTCTATCTGGAAAGCGAAACAGGATTAACTTCGCTCCGCGATGGGCTCTTCAGTTATTTATAAGGAGGATCGAGATATAAAAACCCATTTGGAGACCCTTACCCCTCCCAGTTCCTCTGAGCCCATGCATTCCATAACCGTCACTTAACATACAGGCAAAAAATGGTAAAGTCAGGAGGAATTCAGGAATCCCATATTTTCTTTTCCCTGTTGAAGATTTTTTTTTTCTTTTCGTGCTAGTCTGTTATTGCCAATCCAAATGGTATTACTGCTTGAAAGGTAATAGCATTGTAAGTAAAAATGAAGAGACCTAAATTTTAACAAAATATCAGTTTCTAGGGGAAATTTTCATTGCTGCTTGAAAGGTAATAGCACTCCAAGTCAAAGTGAAGAGAGGTAAATTCAACAAAATATCAGTGTCTGAGGAAATTTTCATTACTGCTTGAAAGGTAATAGCACTCCAAGTCAAAGTGAAGAGAGGTAAATTCAACAAAATATCAGTGTCTGAGGAAATTTTCATTACTGCTTGAAAGGTAATAGCACTCCAAGTCAAAGTGAAGAGAGGTAAATTCAACAAAATATCAGTGTCTGAGGAAATTTTCATTACTGCTTGAAAGGTAATAGCACTCCAAGTCAAAGTGAAGAGAGGTAAATTCAACAAAATATCAGTGTCTGAGGAAATTTTCATTACTGCTTGAAAGGTAATAGCACTCCAAGTCAAAGTGAAGAGAGGTAAATTCAACAAAATATCAGTGTCTGAGGAAATTTTCATTACTGCTTGAAAGGTAATAGCACTCCAAGTCAAAGTGAAGAGAGGTAAATTCAACAAAATATCAGTGTCTGAGGATATTTTCATTACTGCTTGAAAGGTAATAGCACTCCAAGTCAAAGTGAAGAGAGGTAAATTTAACAAAATATCAGTTTCTGAGGATATTTTCCTAGCCACTGATCATTACAATTACATATATTGATCCTTTATCTGTTTTTAGGTTACGAAACTATTAAATATAAGAGTGAGAATGAATCAAGAAGGATAAGGAATAGAACATGCAATGCTATTAAGGGAGAACCTTGATCTTAGATATAAAATCAAATTTTAGCCGAGTAATTCTGGAGTCAAACGGCCTATTAAAAGAAACAATTAACAAGATACTTAAATTCTAATCCAATATTAATCATTGATCTTCAAAATCCATAAAAGAAAAGAGGATATCCCAGTAACTGAAATCAAGAAATAACCAGAATTTAAGAGTAGTTCCACAACTGTTTAAAACTATTGTCAAAAATCAAACCTGTTTTAAAAGAACCCTTCAGAGTAGAAGAGTTTCTTAGGCTATGATAGGCCGCTTTTCTAAGCAAAGGACACCCCTAAATCAAACCTTCGCTCTAAAATTTTGGGTAGAGCCATGGGCTTTACACATGGTCCAGCTCAAAGATACATCAGTACCAAAGTCTTCCTCTGTCTAAGGTTAGAGTTCTCTTGCATAAGGGTACCCTCAGGGACACTACTTTCTTTTCTTACTGGGCTATTTTCCCCGTTGTAGCCCTTGGGCTTATGGCATCCTGTTTTTTCAAATAGTTATAGGTTAGCTAGTAATAATAATAATAATAAAAGAAAGGAACGTGGGTTTGATTATACAGAACATTTCGTAAGACTACTTCCAGAATCGGTCAAAATACAAAAAGGGGTTCAGAAATCGACCAATTTTCAGTGACGTATCACAAGATTCAGTTCAATTAATACTTGGCAGTTAAGGGCTCAACAAACGTTAATTATTTGATAGGTGAATTTCTGAGCTATGTCATGCAAAAAGGAAATCTTTAAATATGTTCAGCTCTAAAGTAGTACCTATGAAAACCTAAGGCATATATTTCACAAAGGAAAATATTAATGATTTTCCGCGACATTAGAATATCAATGTCTTGATATTCTATGGATATGACCCATTAAAGGGGCAACTAAAAGCAATTACTAAAGGCCACGTACAGGCAATAAAGTAGAAAAAAATAGAGGAAGACATAGATATGTCAGAACAAAGGGAAGTTATAAATTGCTCCCCAACAATCCCCCCCCCCCCTCTCTCTCTCTCTCTCTCTCTCTCTCTCTCTCTCTCTCTCTCTCTCTCTCTCTCTCTCTCTCTAAAAGTTCTTTCCAAGTTACTAAACAACAACCAGTGTTTGCACTTGCCAGTAAAAATCCAGAAGAATGTAATTTATCTCTCTCTCTCTCTCTCTCTCTCTCTCTCTCTCTCTCTCTCTCTCTCTCTCTCTCTCTCTCTCTCTCTCTCTCTAAAAGTTCTTTCCAAGTTACTAAACAACAACCAGTGTTTGCACTTGCCAGTAAAAATCCAGAAGAATGTAATTTATCTCTCTCTCTCTCTCTCTCTCTCTCTCTCTCTCTCTCTCTCTCTCTCTCTCTCTCTCTCTCTCTCTCTGGAGTATACATAAAAAGTTCATACTTTTGTTGAAAGTGAAAAGCTGTGAAACTGTTGCTCCTCCATTATGGTTCGCTTGAATTTACAACTTCAAGGCAACCCTTAAAATTGTTAAAGTTATTCAAGGACAAAACCAGAGTATGAGAATTCAGAAAAATATGCTCGATGATATCAGAATCCCATAGTGATTGTAGTCATTATATTGATATTAAACAATTAAGAAATGGTAAGCAGCTCTTCTAGGAGAAGGACACTCCAAAATCAAATAATTGTTCTCTAGTCTTCGGTAGTGCCGTAGCCTCTCTGCCATGGTCTTCCACTGTCTCTTGGATTAGAGTACTTTTGCTTGAGGGTGCACTCGGGCTCACTATTCTATCTTATTTCTCTTCCTCTTGTTAAAGTTTTTATAGTTTATATAGAAGGTATTTATTTTGATATTACTGTTCTTGAAAGATTTTATTTTTTCTTGTTTCCTTTCCTCACTGGGCTATTTCCCCTGTTTAGGGCCCCCCAGCTTATAGCATCTTGCTTTTCCAACTAGGGTTATAACTCAGTAATTGATAATGATAATAATAATGATAATTAAGTAATTCATAAACTAGGAACAACGAGAGCGTATAATGTACAGATGTTCTGGACAGAGAGACACAGGAAGCTCCACTTTTCAGAGATGATTATACCAGCAGGCATCTAGTTTGCAGGTTCCATTGTCATTCCCAGGCAAGCTACTGTTGACTGGTATGTTACCAGGGCATAACGAAAACTTTCTGACACGTTGGACGTACAGCAGTAGGATTAACAATTACATAAAGCTAATCTGGAGAATGATACCGTGCAACTTTGTAGGCCAAAGAATTAAGGAACACTAGTGTACCCGAAGCAGTCAAGAAGGACGTCTAAATGTTAAGATAGATATGCACACACACGCACACGTGCACACATATTCAACCCTTCCCGCCCTTCTCCCTTTCCTAACTACAGCCAGCTTGTTCGGAAATTTGTTGGAGTAGTAGTAGTTTCCAATTGTACCTACTAGGGTAGGCTACCCTTTCTCACCAGGGTATGACTACAACCTCTATCCCCTGAGCGTGACTGGAAAGAAGTATATATATACATACGTATATATATATATATATATATATATATATATATATATATATATATATATATATATATATATATATATATATATTATACATACATACTGTATGTACATTTATTTACATAGACATCTTCTCTTTATTAAATATGGGGATTAAGGTGTCCTGCTTTACGTGTATAACTTCATTAAAATTTTGTCGATAAGAGCAAAAATTTTATTAAAAAGTTTCGTATATGAATCGGCTGTTCCTTTGACTTTTCCCTCAACAGTATACCAGGAAATATAGAGCGCGTTCATTCTATTGAGATTCCCATCTTGGGGACATTCCAAGAGACGGAGACTCGGATAAAAGTTCAGAATTCTAAAACCATCATTTTTGTCCTCAACTGCTCTGTAGTAATACAATCTGCAGTTAACAGAAAGGAAAACCATTTTAGCAGAAAGGAGAGAATACATTTCACGAGAGAGAGAGAGAGAGAGAGAGAGAGAGAGAGAGAGAGAGAGAGAGAGAGAGAGAGATTGGGATTTCCATTTTGGTTGTTTAAACGTTATGTTATGTATATAATAGCTATGAAAAGAGATGTAAATGGAAAGCTTGAATTCAAATAGATATCTTTCAAAATTTTGTTCCATTCTTTCTAAAAAAAAAATGGAAATCTCATTGTCAAATATCCGTATATGAAAACAATTTAACCTATATGTTTTGTATGTAACAACCATATACTGTTACTTTACAAAACATATATCTCAATCTTATGTGCAACAGAATAACTGGTAATGGATTTAAATGCTAAAGAGAATCGATATCTTTGAAAATGACTGTCGTACGGAATATTGGTAGATGTCGGAGGCCTTTGTGATAAAGACACGTTTGCTCGACCAAATGTGAGGTTTTTAAAGTAGAAGAGTTGTTCGGGACTGGTTTTCAGCTGTGCACCTACACATCCTTTTATTATTATCATTATCATTATCATTGTTATTAATAGTGTACGCGACCACTCAAAAAGGACTCATAAATATTTAGATAGATATGTACATACACACGCACAGACGCAGATTCAACCCTATCCACCCCTTCTCACCTGAGTATGACTATTTCCTCACCCTCTACCCGAGAGATAGGGAGAGAGAAAGTAGTTTTACGTCAGGCAATATTTCTGAGGGTGATCGGAAAGAAATATATTTATATATGTGTATATATATATATATATATATATATATATATATATATATATATATATATATATATATTTATATATATATATATATATATATATATATATATATATATATATTATGTATATATATATATATATATATATATTTATATATATATATATATATATATATATATTATGTATGTGTGTATATATGTATATATTCTAATTATGTATATATATATATATATATGTAATATATATATATATATATATATATATATATATGTATATATATATATATATACAAAGATAGATAAAGTACATTCTTAGTTGGATAAATAGGATTCCCTGAGCCCACAGGTTCCAGCAGGGAATGATACCATAGAGATGAAATGATATAAGGAAATAAATAAAGTGTATGAGAAGTGATGAATATGAAACATATTAAGATTGGTAATTACGTTAGAATATATATAAGCTATGAAGAGAAACATGTCAGCCTGTGTAACAAAAACATTCGCTGCAAGTATGAACTTCTGTAAAAAAGTAAGAATTATATGGATATTAATAATGAATAAAAAATAAGAATTATATGGATATTGATAATGAATATAAAGTTACCACTGAGAGTCGATGACCTGGTTTACTGTGTGAGTAAAGGTACTTCGAACTCAGCGGCCAACAAAAGGAAGGGAAATATGAGGCATTTGAAAACCAGTAAAGACAAGATTGCTTTTATTTAATTGTATTTTTTTCTTTTTTTTTTCTTTTTTTCTTTTTTTTTTCCTCACTGAGTGAGAAAGATGAATTCTGTGCAAGCGAAAATACAGAGTATTAAAATGCACTGACCATTAAATTTCAACTATTTAAAAAAAAAAAGAAAAAAAAAAAGATTAAGAATATGCATGTCAAAGTTTTTAAGAAGCACTGTTCGAAATATTAAACAAAGAAATGTCGAATGAAATTTACGAACATTCATTTTAACCTTTTGAAGACATAAGAACCCTGCAGCATAGTTATTTAGAGACGTGAAATAAGAGACTTAATTAAAAGAAATGCTTATTTTGCTGTTTATAAGTGTAACAAACGACAGAAAGTTATTGTTTTTGAGACATTTAATCACAGATCTAATGTAATTGGTCTAGAGCACAATAATTTTCAGATCACGAGATGGATTCCTATCGGTTGCCTTTGTGAAATGCTAATGACTTCTAACGCTTTGAAGTGGATCCTATCCAGAATCTCATCTCGTGGTAATAACAATCTGATGAGCTCGTAGGACGATTTGTCAAACGCACAGGATTTAAGGACAGTCTGTCTTTGATTATAAATGTATAATCCTGCTATATCTTTATCATAGATTAGGATATTTTACTCATTTTTTTTTTGTGATATAATCTTTATTTGTTGAATACCAATGATAATTTGTTATGTATAATCCTGCTATATCTTTATCATAAATTAGGATATTTTACTCATTTTTTTGCGATATAATTCTTATTTGAATATCAATGATAATTTTATATATTAATGTCAGTATTTGGAATAATTTCATGGAAATTTAAGGTCCCTAAAGATTTTGCTTTACAATAATCTTTAAATCTCCCTAGTCCATATTAATATCTTAATATGGAGTGATAGATGGCAAGGCACAGAGATTATATATCAAAGATGAAAAGGTTTTCCATTTACCTTTTTTTCCTTATTTTATTGTAAAAAATTATTTCCCAAAGTAACCTATTCCATTCTTGGTGGCAGAGCGGGTTTAGAGAAACCTCAATAAATAATATATTAATCTTGTGAATTGAACTGATAAGTTCATAGAATAACAAAGAGTAGGTAATAACCATAATCTTATGAGCATTTGGCATAATGCAGATAACCGAAGCTGAAGGATAACTTAAAAAACAGCAAGCTCTTCGTAAGCCCATACTATAAATCATAACTCTACAGAGGTCGTCATAACGACGACAACGACAACGATAATATTATAAACAATAAAAAAAGTACATCAGTTCATCTATTCTTATCATCTCTGCTTCAAAACATAGCCTTCTCTTTGCCGATTGTATTTCATCTTCGATTTCAACACACGACGGATGTGAAGGGACTGTCTGTTCACTGCGAGCGAATACAGAATGCCGAGGAATTACAGAAAGTCTTGTCTATCCGGCTCAAGTTGATTGGCTGATGAAAGACTCACTCCCGCGGGAAATCATACAAGACTCTTGCAGCGTCTGACATGGAAATCAGGGTCAGCAGGGAGACCTAGGGAAGAGCATTGCGTCTTGGAATTAAGGCGAAGTTAAGACTCTTAAGTTTGAGTGAACATTATTTACTGGGAAATGCTGACTTCTTGATACAACTGTGATACTGGGAGCTTCGAAGAATTTTTGACAAGTTTTACAAATTAGGCTGGTGCGTCTTATGAAATGTTCGATCGTACTTAAAGACAGAATTTTTAATTTATACGAATTAATAAAGTACACGCACACGCACATATATATATATATATATATATATATATATATATATATATATATATATATATATATATATATATATGTGCATCTATATATATACATATATATATATATATATATATATATATATATATATAATATATATATATATATATATATATATATATGTGCATCTATATATATATATACATATATATATATAATATATATATATATATCTATATATATATATATATACATATATATATATATATATATATATAT
>NC_090726.1:180597334-180604834 GCF_036898095.1 Palaemon carinicauda
ATATATATATATATATATATATATATATATATATATATATGTACATATATATCACCCCCGAATGGCATATAATACCGAATTCTATCTTGGGAAGATATATCCTCTTGGAATTCATTTTATGGTATCAGCTTCTGGCCGGGTGAAGATCTGAACCCCCACCTGTGCTTGTGATATATATTCATTTAAAATAACCACGTGTTGCAAACTCATGGTTCAGCTATCATGGTGAAGATGGGTTTATTTCAAGTCAATGAACAGATTCCTGAATTCGACAGGAATATGTACGGGGATTTGTCATAAACTTTTATCTCTCTTGATAGCTCAGTCAGTAGAGTCTTCGCAGGCATAGTTTCCGGCTGAACAGGTGGGGGTTCGAATCTCCACCCGGCCAAAAGCTGTTACCTTAAAATGAATTCCAAGTGGATATATATTCCCAAGATGAAATTCAGTATTAAATGCCATTCGTGGGTGATATTTACATTGATAGAAATCACGTGTGCTTGTGATATATATATATATATATATATATATATATATATATATATATATATATTATATAAATATATATATATATATATATATATATATATATTGTATATATATATATATATATTATATATTTATATATATATATATATTTTGTATATATATATATATATATATATATATATATATATTGTATATATATATATATATATATTATATATTTATATATATATATATATATATATTGTATATATATATATATATATATATATATATATAAATATTTTGTATATATATATATATATATATATATATATATATATATATATATATATATATATATATCGTTATTATATAAAATAAATGTACTTGCTCCTCTTGAAGTCATTATAGGACTACCTTTTCCGTTTATCCCTCTTAATCCGTGACTAAATGTCTCTTGGGAGAAATATACTAAAAGGATCTTGGACCTTTCTGAAGGTTCTCTGTCTGATACACTACTACACTGGTAATTAGGCTTACTTGTTTTCGCGTTAAATTATAGATATTTGAAAAGGATTGTGTTTATGTATGCAGAGAGAAAATGTGGCAGAGATAAATATTGGTTACAAAAATATAATGATCGGCAGCTACTTGATTTACCATCTATCTATATTTTAGATGCTCGCTTTTATTTTATGTTTTCTATTGTTTTGATAAAATATTGTTCTGGTTTATCATTTTGAATTGACTAAACTCTAGAATACCATACTTTAGATACTATAAGCCTAAGGGCTCCCGCAGGGAGAAGTAGCCTGGTGAGGAAAGGAAATAAGAAAATAAAGAAACTAAAAGATAAGTAATGAACAACTAAAATAAAATTTTCTGAACATGAAAACACACAGTCTCTGCTTATTTGAATGGACTAGATCATCGATAGAGAAGAGCAAATGATTATATTAATTGAAATGAATAACAAACTGATTAACATAAATTGTCAAATGCATACATGTACATTTGAGTAAAATTTATACCATTGAAAAAAAAAAAAAGTTGAGTAAATTTTAAAAGTATCTCTTAAGACATGTTTGATTCTGTGGGTCGCAACTTGTAAGATATGTCGGATTAAAAGCATTGTTAATCTTACACCTGGAATATTCCTCTAAAGTTTTCTATCTCCACACGCCACCTGTACAGGAAAATAGAGAGAGCGTGGTATATACAACAAACCAGCCGTGTCTAGTTAACTGTAGGACGAAGGTATTAGACGTGTCTTTATTCATGTCTTGGATTTGACCAGTTTTTATCTCCAAAATGATAAAGATAAAGCAAAAATTGTTTCAAAACAGCAATAAGCCAAAAGTTGGTGAAATACAATCAGCGCACCAGTCGACTGCGTGTATGGCCTGCTTAACTCTAAGGAATGACCTGACTTGAACATTAGCCTACACAAATTTCTTCACAAAAAAAAAAAAAAAAAATGCTTTTTATTTACCTTCGAAATCTCCCCTATACAATAAACAGCAAGTGTGTGGCTATACAATAGTCTCCCCCAATTTGCCCAAACAACGTGTTGTGGTTAGGAAAGGGGGAGGGTTTGGGAGGGGTTGATTCTGGATGATGGGGGTCTGTGTGTATCTGTAAAAATATTAATCAGTCATTTCTGACGGGTTACGTACAGTTGTACAAAAATGATATTCCTTGGATATTGGCCATCCCTTGGAACGGTGTGTTTCTGATCCGGCATGTCTCTTTCTATCAACAAAATATAAAAGCTTATGAATCTGTTCTTAGGAAATTCTATATAAAGATTCGCTCTATCTAAAATAATATCTGGTTGATTTTATCTAAATATTTCTTCAATTTCCCTTAAACTTTAAGATTTTGTTATTCACTATTTTTATTCCTTCCATTTTTATTGTCACTGATACGTATATAAAAAACACGTCAATTTTTTTTTCTCATTCATAAAAGAACCTTTAACAACGCTGTGCATTTGAGTGACTAAACTACACACACATTTGTATAGAAAAGGATGCAGAAAGCGCAAGAACTTTATAAGTAGTTTATCGCTTCGGCGTGTTTCATTCAATATGTGATTATATACTTTTGGGGCAAAGTATTTGTTTGCTATCTTAGGTTTCCCACTACCATAACTACGAAGGTTCTAACGCTTTTAAGATGTGTGTGTGCATGTGTAAATAGATATATAGATAATTATTATCCTTCTCATAACTTATTTTAATGCAGTTATGGCACTTAATTCACAAATGATGATAAGCAGCTTTAATATCAGTCTTATACTTAAATTGACTTTCTAATTAAAGTCTCGATGATTATAAATCCGTAGCATCCTACGCGACGAGTACCTTCTCGAACTTATAAGTCCTGTAGGTAACATTAATGAAGTACGAGAAACATTCGGGAATGAAATTCATTGATGGCACTCAAAGGGATTTGCTTATGATTATTACCTCTCAGTGTGCAAGTTAGTTGGCACTTGCGTGACTCGTGGAACTTGAATGCAACTTGTTCCATTTAATCTTCTCTTTTAAAAAGATGACCAGATGAATAAAGTTGATGTATTCACTATTATGTCGTATATGTAAGCATTATTTAGTTGGGAATCAAGTTGAAAGAGGTATAGATTTTCTGCAATTATAATTGAGATAGGTATAGATTTTCTTCAATCATAATGGAAATAGGTATAGAGTTTCTTCAATTATAATGGAAATAGGCATAGATTTTCTTCAATTATAATAGAAATATAGATTTCCTGCAATTATTATGGCAATAAGTATAGATTTTCTTCAATTTTAATGGAAATAGTTAAAGATTTTATTCAACTATAATGGAAACAAGTATAGATTTTCTGCAATTATAATGGAAATAAGTATAGATTTTCTTCAATTATAATGGAAATAGGTATAGATTTTCTTTAATTATAATGGAAATAAGTATAGATTTTCTTCAATTATAATGTAAATAGGTATAGATTTTCTTCGATTATAATTGAAATGGATATAGAATTTCTTTTGTTATCATTGAAATAGGTATAGATTTTCTTCAATTATAATAGAAATAAGTATAGATTTTCTTCAATTATAATGGAAATAAGTATAGATTTTCTTCAATTATAATGGAAATAGGTATAGATTTTCTTCAATTATAATAGAAATAGGTATATTTTTTCTTCAATTATAATGTGAAATAGGTATAAATTTTCTTCAATTATAATAGAAATAGGTATAGTTTTTCAATTATAATGGAAATAAGTATAGATTTCCTGCAGTTATAATGGCAATAAGTAAAGATTTTCTTCAATTATAATGGCAATAAGTATAGATTTCTTCAACTATAATGGAAATAAGTATAGATTTTCTTCAATTATAATGGAAATAAGTATATATTTTCTCAATTATAATGGAAATAGGTATAGATTTCCTTCAATTATAATGGAAATGAGTATAGATTTTCTTCAATTATAATGGAAATAAGTATATATTTTCTCAATTATAATGGAAATAGGTATAGATTTCCTTCAATTAAAATGGAAATGGGTATAGATTTTCTTCAATTTTAATGGAAGTAAGTGTAGATTCTCTTAAATTACAATGGAAATAAATAGTTTTTCTTCAATTATAGTGGAAAGTATTGATTTTCATCAATTATAATGGATATAAGTATAGGTTTTCTAAAATTATAATGGAAATATGTATATATTTTCTGAAATTTTTGTGGAAATAGTTATAGATTTTCTTCAATTATAAAAGCAATTGGTATAGATTTTCTTCAATTATAATGGAAATGGGTATAGATTTTCTGCAGTTATTAGTATAAATTAGTTTGGGTTACAGTATAGTTAAAAGTTAAGAGGGAAATTTACGAACTCTAGGATAACGTGGAAGGAGTAGAAGAGTTTATAAAACATGAGAAGATGAACTTACAGGCTTATGGGTTGTGATAGCTTATTTGTAACGTCCTTGCCAAGCGATATGCTGGGCTCTGCTTCAGGACCAGTTCAAGCTCGATAGTTTCTTGTAGTATCAACAATGTCTCTATCCTTTTGAGCTAAGGAAAGGGAACTTGCGGATGCCTATAGGTCTACCTGCTGAGTTATCAGCAGCCATTACCTTATCCTCCCTGGTCCCAGCTTAGGCACTGATCATATGTATATGTGGTCAGCCTTTAGTACATTTTCACTATCCCTGGCCTTTGCCATTTATGATGACTTTAAACATAAATAGAAGAGAAAAATTACATTTATTCGAAGTGCAGAGGCATTACAGAGGAAAACCATCATTCAGAAAATGTCTAGGGGGTGTTGCTTAAGGTAATCAAGAAGAAAATGAGAGAAAAAAATTAGATATTTGTAATTCTAAAATGTGCCATAAGCGAATTATCGAATTAACTTCTTGAGTCCCACTGTTATCCTTACATTAAGGGATCGGTTGCCTGATGTGACCTAGTTTATGATTTAATAGAGGGTTTTTACATTCGCATGCTCTTTCAGTCACCAATCACAGTTATTGGCAGAGGGCATGTCCTTAATAGTTCAACTACAAGGCAGCAGTTTCCACAGGTATTGGCATTGAGCCTACACTTTTCCTAATAAGCAAGGCTTACGAGGCAGCAGCTGTCCTTTTAGTCGCTTACTACGACACTGGATATACGGTGGTACTATCCCCACACTCTTACCACAGGATGACCAATGATTGAAATATCAATAATTTTAAAATAATAATTGAGACAATGTACTAAAAAAAAAAGTAATTAAGAAAAGTTTTTGTAGTTAATTCATTCCGAAAACTCATATTCTGAAGCACTGGCAAAAAGGAAACTACCAAAAAACTGTGCGTTTTATATACCAAATAAGTACTGTGAATAACGTTTTAAATTACTAGAAAAAATGTACCGCGAAAAAATAAAATATCTTAAACCATTTTATTTCAGGATAGAAAAAAAATGGAATCATTAAAATGTTTTACCTTTCAAAAACAGTACGTCAGCAAAATAACATCGAGGAAATAAGCAGTAAGAAATACAAAATATCCTGAAAACCATTCCTGAAACATATTCAGTAAAAAATATTTATAACATATCTTTAGTAACTGGAGTTTCAAATTTTGGATGACATATAAAAGAAATCTTATTAGGATTAATAAGAATACCAAGAGAACGATTACTATGCGTACAGAAAGTCATTTTGAAAATTCTCAAAACAGAATTTGGTCAAAGACGCCATTAATATCTTTTCTTAACAACTAATGTTCTTATGAAATAACGTTATGCCCAATTATTTCTTTATTTTGTATCTTTTTTCGGGAACCTTTTGTTTTAAAACACAAAAAACGATGATAATGCCGGTCATAAAAGCATTTTATGACCGTCCCAGAGTCAATAAACTTGTAAGTGTCCGCAAATATGAGCATAGACACACATGGACCGACACACTGCAGAATTTTTCCTACTGGGAAATTCTTAGTCTATCTGGAAAGCGAAACAGGATTAACTTCGCTCCGCGATGGGCTCTTCAGTTATTTATAAGGAGGATCGAGATATAAAAACCCATTTGGAGACCCTTACCCCTCCCAGTTCCTCTGAGCTCATGCATTCCATAAGTCACTTAACATACAGGCAAAAAATGGTAAAGTCAGGAGGAATTCAGGAATCCCATATTTTCTTTTCCCTGTTGAAGATTTTTTTTTTTTTTCTTTTTTCGTGCTCGTCTGTTATTGCCAATCCAAATGGTATTACTGCTTGAAAGGTAATAGCATTGTAAGTAAAAATGAAGAGACCTAAATTTTAACAATATCATTTTCTGGGGGAAATTTTCATTGCTGCTTGAAAGGTAATAGCACTCCAAGTCAAAGTGAAGAGAGGTAAATTTAACAAAATATCAGTTTCTGATATTTTCATTACTGCTTGAAAGGTAATAGCACTCCAAGTCAAAGTGAGGAGAGGTGAATTTAACAAAATATCAGTTTCTGATATTTTCATTACTGCTTGAAAGGTAAGTCAAAATGAAAAGCTAAATTTAACTATCATTTCTGAGGAAATTTTCATCACTGCTTCAAAGGTAATAACATTCTAAGTCAAAATGAAGAGAGCTAAATTTAACAAAATATAAATTTCTGAGGATATTTTCCTAGCCACTGATCATTACAATTACATATATTGATCCTTTATCGGTTTTTAGGTTACGAAACTATTAAATATAAGAGTAAGAATGAATCAAGAAGGATAAGGAATAGAACATGCAATGCTATTAAGGGAGAACCTTGATCTTAAATATAAAATCAAATTTTAGCCGAGTAATTCTGGAGTCAAACGGCCTATTAAAAGAAACAATTAACAAGATACTTAAATTCTAATCCAATATTAATCATTGATCTTCAAAATCCATAAAGGAAAAGAGGATATCCCAGTAACTGAAATCAAGAAATAATCAGAATTTAAGAGTAGTTTCACAACTGTTCAAAAGTATTGTCGTCTAAAATCAAACCTGTTTTAAAAGAACCCTTCAGAGTAGAAGAGTTTCTTAGGCTATGATAGGCCGCTTTTCTAAGCAAAGGACACCCCTAAATCAAACCTTCGTTCTAAAATCTTGGGTAGAGCCATGGGCTTTACACATGGTCTAGCTCAAAGATACATCAGTACCAAAGTCTTCCTCTGTCTAAGGTTAGAGTTCTCTTGCATAAGGGTACCCTCAGGGACACTACTTTCTTTTCTTACTGGGCTATTTTCCCCGTTGTAGCCCTTGGGCTTATGGCATCCTGTTTTTTCAAATAGTTATAGGTTAGCTAGTAATTATAATAATAAAAGAAAGGAACGTGGGTTTGATTATACAGAACATTTCGTAAGCCTACTTCCAGAATCGGTCAAAATACAAAAAGGGGTTCAGAAATCGACCAATTTTAAGTGACATATCACAAGATTCAGTTCAATTAATACTTGGCAGTTAAGGGCTCAACAAACGTTAATTATTTGATAGGTGAATTTCTGAGCTATGTCATGCAAAAAGGAAATCTTTAA
>NC_090726.1:180619834-180637334 GCF_036898095.1 Palaemon carinicauda
ATTAAGAGATAACGATTCAATGTAGTTTAGTTGTTACGATGCTTTAATGTACAGAGTATTCTTTGTAAATCTTCCTCGATCGTCAAAGGGTTTATTCAATCATAAAAATATTCACTCTGTTTATAACGATCTTTAGCGATCCTAATATTAGTAAACAGTGGAGCTTAGGGGATAACTAGGCTTAGTTGTTAAGACGATGTGTCTAATGTTCCAAGTATTCTTTCTAACCCTCATTTACTTAGTTTTAGGGTCTCGTCTTTGTCCCTCTATTGCCGATGTTTCTATTCAATTCTTAATAAAGATATTCTTTCTGTTTATCTTTAACGATTTCTAGCGATCGTAATATTAGTAAACAGAGAGGCCTTGTATCGATGAATATTTGATAAACAAACAAATCTCATTGAACATTTGTAGAAACCACAATGAAATGAATGTCTTGGAGGTACACTACTGTACGCAATCGTTTAAGCTATCTATCTATCTATTTAGGTGCCATGACCTCGACGTGAGCTGTCAATTGCCTCCACCTGGTCCTGTCTCTAGCTCTCAGTATAAATTGTGCAGCTGATATATTCACATTTACATCCTCCGGCAAGCTGTTAAGAAACATTTGTCTTTGCCGAACTCTTGCTCCCTCTCCCCTATCTTTTTAATAAAGCAAAAAGTTCGATCTTTTCTACCATGTCCCAGAAATTACATCTGCCTCCTCCTCATCACTTTTAGAAGTGATATCTCCTGAGTCACTCTTCTCAATCTATCAATACTAAACATCTACGTAATAACCTTGAATTATAGATCAAAACCAGCGATGGAAAAGGGATTGGAATGGAAGAAATCACCATTGGGTTAAAGAGAAAAACCTTAACGAGATCTAAAACCATTTCAAACTTCCTGTGAGATAGAATCATTTTTATCAACAATTTTCTGATCCTGTCGGCTCTTCGGTACACAACGCAATGGCTTTTAAACTTTAATATTTCCCAATTGTTTTGATTGGTTAATTAATCTTTGGTTTTCATTTTAATTAATTTATAAACCAATAACGAGACACCTACCTCCCCGATAACCTGCCCTCTAGCAGAGCAGTATGTAATCTAGTATTTAATGAAATGTTGGACTGTGGGCTTCAATTTAATAGCTTCATTTTATTAAGATCAAAGTCGTAAACTACAATTACTCTAATTCTTTTAAAAATAACCCTTATACTCTAAACAAACATCAATTCATTGCATTGCCTTAAATGAGTTTAATCACTTGTCCAAATAAATAAGCCATGTAGAGATTTACAAAGGAGGTCTGACAGAATAACTTTGTCTGCCACTAATGAAGCTATTGTAAACAAAGCCGAAAGATTAATTTTCATTTTCTGTGCAAAATTATTCCGAATTTACGTTTCAGTTTTGACTCTTTGTTTTGTTTATTAGTTGTGAAGAGACTTGATTGGCAAAATCTGGAGAATTGATTGGTTAATTTAGAGTTCTCGGGCATGCCGATATCGTCTGTTATGAATAAAGAATAAAAGAATGTTCAATTAAAACCATAGAAGCAAAGACTTGCTTATAAAACTTGGATAGCATTCTCGTGGGACGGCTTAGATCAAATATTCAAAGGAATTGTGCATATGTGATACAAGCGCCAATATTGGCTCAAGTGTATATTACAATCTTGCGAACATCTTCAGATGTTAGGCCACTTGAAATTCTCTTTATGTCCTCCGTACTGGATTTCAAAATGGCTGCACTTGAAATCTACGTTTTCTATTGTCTTTGGACATAATGAAGCCATTGACTTGATTCTAGTATCTAAATAATGTTTTAATGGTAAGAAATCTAATGGTACCAATTGCTACTTAGTATTGTCTATCACAATCTGTTATAAATTATGTGGAAATTATCTAGGCAAATGTTGGATTCAACACAATACTTTAAAAAGAAGGATTTTATTGAATACTGATATGCTACATGGTCTAGTATCTGAGGCTAGTTGTACACTGCTCTTCAACAATGGTCTGCGATCTGAGGCTAGGTATATACTAGTACTGATGATACGCGTACATAGACAATGTCATGGTAACAAGTTCAAGATTGGCACAAGTACACGTATGTTGTAGAATCGCTGTCATATGCAGCGCCCTTCACAATCACAGAGAGCTGTGCACCGAAGGCCAGCCTTTTTGCACTTGTAGCACTTCGCACACATTGCCTTGCACTTTCAAGAAACCAGCTCAATGCAGCTGTGAACTGCCTCGGGTAGCCTGGTCCAGTAAGGTGTGTATTGTCCTTTTCTAGCCCTTTACACACCCCAGTTGGTTGGTAGAGGGAGGTCTGCTGCTGGTAACAGTATATGGCCCCACACATGTCCACCTTTATTTACTGTTCCTCCAGAGCTGACTTCATTGGATGGATGAGCTGTACATTGTTCTTCTTTGTGAAGAGTGCCAGTGTCTCTGCATTTGCTGGTTCGATCATACATCAGGATCACGAACCTCTCAATGATGCCCAAAGCATAGTCTGGTATGTCGTGCAGTGCAGAGGACAGCAGCAGCTGCGCCTCAGTGAGTTCAGGCAGTACCTTTCAGATTTGCCAGGTAGTCTTCTTGACATGTCTAGCAAAACTAGACACAGTGTCGCATCCAGTTAGAGCATGGGGCATTGGCAGGGCATGAGCCTTCTCTCATCCCAACCCAGCTGCTATTTCGTGTGCTGTTAGGCAATGGAAACACTGGGCTGTTCCGAAAGCTAGCCACAGTTTGTCTTCTGATTTCAACTCTTGTGCCAGGGACATTGCCAGCACCACAACATTAGTGTCTACAGTTCGGATGAGTATTGCATGGTGTCCATGCTGGGCTGCGTAGGATGCATGCAGCAACATCCGAGTATCAGCTTGATGGTTACATCGGGTGAATAAAGTCAGATCTGGCAGTACGGCTTGCTGAGCACTGCCTCTTCATCAGTAATGACGAGTTACTTGTCCCCTTGTTCAAACAATTCCATTAAAGCTGCTGAGACGAACCGGAAAAGCTCGGTCTTGTTACTGTCCACTCATAGGAAGTTCTGCTTGTTTCCTGCTATGGCTGCAGCAGCCAGCACACGTTTCTCATGCCTTTACCTCACTTTGCATGTGCGCTACCTTTCAGTGATTCAGCAAGGTAAGTACCCTAGACCAGATCCAGTCGTGACACTGCTTGCAGCTTCATGGACATACGTGGGATGAAGATGTGTTGTGCATACTTTTCAAAGGTCTTTGATGCAGCTGGCTACAGCATCTAAATGATAGCGGCTCCGAGCACAAATATAGGTCATTAGAAGAGTCTCTGTCTTTGCTTCGAAGACTTCTTCCAAGCGTGTGAGGAGTTTGTGTTTGGTACCAGTGCAGAGACTTCCACTATCAGACAGCGCAGGACGACATGCCTGATTTTCATGAAGAAAGAACTCCTCAAGGTCTCCATCCCTCACCTGGCAGCCAATGTAGAGGAGTGCAAAAAGTTCACGGTTATTCTTGATGGAGGCAAGCTGTTGCTGACCTTTGCTCTGGCTTCTTGTAGTGGAAGTGCTAAACACCTTCAGCTTGTTACGATTAATGGGGTCATCCATTGCCTTTTTTCTGTTCAACAGACACGCTATGGTGAAAGCCTCAAGCTGCTCATGGCCAATTCTCTTGACATTCATCATGGTCTCCATGGCAGAAATACCTGCAATCTCCTTTGTGTCTAGTTTGAGTACATCCTGACTCGAATGTGTTGCCCATCTCCTCTATGACACCGACGAGAGAGAGATCATCTTTCACAAATGAGGCCTGTACACTTGGCATCTGATCATGATGAAGTGTGTCTACTGTTTACCATCTCCAGTGTTGGTTCCAATCCTGGAATTCTTAGGTCCCCTGGCAACTTTTGGTCCTGCAACCATCCAGCAACTTAGGGCATTAGGATTGTCATTGAGCCTAACTGCTCCACTGTCTCCTTTGATTCTGAATTTCCTGGCTACATCTGGGTGTTTGGTGGTCAGTTCGGCCATGCCCTTCAGGAGCACTGGTATCCACCTAGCATAGTAGGTGTGATCCAGTGCATAGAACCAGGGGACCAGCTCGGTCAAGGCATTGAGGTACATCACGAACGATCCCTACCTGAGAGGCAGGCAATACATCAGTGTAGTAGTGCAGCAAGGGGGTAACTGTCACTGACTGTGTATCCCCAGATCCTCCAACAATGAAGATGCTGTGATCCAGTCATTCACCAGTGTAAGAAGGATGTCGTATCAGGGAGATAAGTGTACCATGGCCGGATTCTTTTGATGGTGTTACACTGGAGTTGTGATCTATGTTGTCTAGAGTGACAGTTGTGAACACTTTTGACACACATTTTCTGAGGGCAGACCACTTCTTGCCTATGAAACTGTTGACAGACACTGTTATCCATCTATTCTGAGAGCTGGAGCACTCTTATCATAGGAGATGCTCAGGTCAAGGTATGATGCTCTGTCGACCAATACCTTCTTGCGCGTATGAGCATGTAGCATTATCCCTATGTATACTGGAAGTGGGGTATCCTATCTAACACTGTCTGACACTGGTGGATGATTTGGTGCCACATGTTCACTTATGTTTGTTACTGTTGAACTTCAGTATCTAGGCTGTGGAAATTGCTGCAGGGTTAGTGCCTGCCATCTGTTCCTTGATGTGTTGGGTCCCTCCAAGATCATACGGACTAGGTCAAGCAGCAACGGTAGCAGAGATTCTTCTTGACATCCTTCGGGAATCCTGTTAAGGGCTTTGCTTCTCCAAACATGTGACGGTGAACAACCTTTGCAGCATGGGCAAGGTGAACTGAATCACTATCAATGTCCAGGCTTCGGCAAGAGCAGTACCAACATCTGCTTCAAATGCCATCAGATGTGTCTCCCCTTGGTGTATGCCCACATGTCAGGAAACTGAGATGAATCTCTGTTTCAGTCGTGTGGAGCGGACTATTGTGCCCACCTGGACTCCTAGATGTTTAATTCTAGACTGATAGAGCTGGAAAAAGGCAGCAAATCTGAATACTGGTGTCGTCTCCTACTCTTGTCTCGTTTTTAAATGTAGGGGATGAGTTCAGCAAAGACACCTGACAACATATCTTGTTCTTGGTTTGTGTGTCCTGTGAAACTGTTGACTGGGCCTTTCTTGTGTGAATATAAAGTCCTACCATGCAACATGGTTGATACTAGGCTTCCAACTCTATCATGCCCCCATAACTGAGATGGCCCAGGAGTTCTGTTTTACCAGGAAAGGTTGCACAAACACGCACCCATCTGTCCAGTTGAAATGTTGAGGCTTTGTGGAGACTATCAGCTCTAGAAGGCTGTTCAGAGAAGAAACAAGTTTCTGGGACCTTCTTCTCTGTACTCGATGAGCATGAATGTAACCTGGTGCCTTTGCATGCAGCTTGTTCCTCATCGTTTCATGATTGCTCTATTTGTGCTCTCTGCAGTTTAATGTTGTTGTATTGGAGCCTGCATGTCTAATGATATTTTGCAATTTGTACAACCATGGCAGCTACAGTGCCATAACCATCATAAAGTCTTTCCAGGTGAAATATTTATATATATATATATATATATATATATATATATATATATATATATATATATATATATATATATATAACTCGCTGGTAAGAGACTCATGTCTCGCCAGGTAAATCCTAGAACAGCTGATTAGCCGTTAGGTTCCGATTCTTTTTATGGTCTCTCGTGGCATGGTTGGTTTCAACCTGGCCTTTCATTAGAAGGGGCCAGCGTTCGATCCCAAGTATGAGGTAGAAATTTATTTCTATTTGAACACGATGTTGTGTTGATATTTATCCATATTGACTCATTAGGGGTAATTTGAATGAATTACTACCAATTGTGTCACGTGGTGGGCCGGGAAGTCGGGTAAAACTCGCTGGTAAGAGACTGATGTCTCGCCAGGTAAATCCTAGAACAGCTGATTAGCCGTTAGGTTCCGATTTCTTTTATGGTCTCTCGTGGCATGGTTGGTTTCAACCTGGCCTTTCATTAGAAGGGGCCAGCGTTCGATCCCAAGTATGAGGTAGAAATTTATTTCTATTTGAACACGATGTTGTGTTGATATTTATCCATATATATGTATATATATATATATATATATATATATATATATATATATATATATATATATATATATATATCTGTGTGTATACAGTAAATGCACGTGACTAGTTTTTTTTCTCATATATGTCGACAACGACAGTCAAAGGAAGTGTTTTGTGCTGAAACGAAATATAAACATAAAAGTTAAACAGAAATATTAAATAAGCGTAAAAAAAATATGAAACTGAAATTATTTGCTGATGGAGTCGTGCTTTGAGAATTGTGACAATGATGAAAGAATTTCCACTTCCAAATGCGAATTTCTATCTGGGAGAGTGGTAACTCAAGGCCGGAGCATGTGTAATGTATTTAGTTTGGAGACAGGCGGAATTGTAGTGAAAATAGAGATAATGATAATACGAGAGAGAAAACCCGTTAAGTTTTTTTAGGGAAAACAAATTAGTTAAAAAAAAACGTTAAATAAAAACTAAGTTTTAAGAAATTATCATAACAAAATCAAACATATTCTCTTATTCCGTGATCTCTTTCAACCAGAAAGATTTTAGTCGTATAAACTAATTGACATATGCGATCTCTCTCTCTCTCTCTCTCTCTCTCTCTCTCTCTCTCTCTCTCTCTCTCTCTCTCTCTCTCTCTTATACAAATATCAATTTCTATTCATTCTTGAAAGAAGCCATAAAACTTTACGTGTCAGTGAATTTTATTATAATCTTCATTGTTTTATATTCAGAGCTAAGGTGTTTTAATTTTCCCTTCCTCTGCCATAGTCAAAAGAGCATTCACCTTATGTTAGATATTAATTAACTCTTATTCCAATCGTTATAAAGAATTATTTTCGATAAATATTCCTCTCTATCTCCTCGATCAAATTTGTCAAAGAACTCGAAACCTATCACATATATTTTGAAAATAGTTTTCCCTTTTTTATAAGTGTGTCAAAAGTTCTGGAGTTTTATTTCATTTGTGCAGCGCAAACATTTTCCCCTTTCTAGAATTTTGTTCAATGATTTAACGTTTTCTTTCGCTTGCAATACGCTGACATTTTTCCACTTCTGTAAATTTATCCAAAGACACTAAGCTTTCTTTCACATGTATGATTTAAATAGTTTTCCTTTATTCCGTCGATCTAACAAAGGCTTCAAAAAATTCTTAACGCATACAGGGGTAAGGATTTCCATGCTTTTTTTTTCTTTCTTTCTTTTTTTTTTAGTTTGCCTAAAAGAAATTGCATCCTTTCACTTATACACTATGATATTTTTTAAAGATCTTTTTTTCTATATAAGAAAACGAAACTGGACTGGAAATACCCGTTCCCTTGAACAGGGAAATGATATACAAAAGATAGAATGGATAACTTTTTTTCATTTACTTATAATAGCTGAAAGAAGACTTAGTATTCATACCCGCTGGAGATATTGAAATGAAGGGTTACGGTATGTAGATCTTTTTTGTGTATCGAAATTTATTCACTCCTAGATTGCCTGTTTGGCATTTTTTTTTTTCACTGAATACGAATTATAAGGTCATTAGGATTTTCTTTCTGGTTTGGTCCCTAGATACAAACACATACTTACTTGTGAATATATATATATACATATATACAGCGTATGCACTATTATACATATACAGTATATATATATATATATATATATATATATATATATATATATATATATATGTATGTATGTGTATGTGTACATATAAATATAATTTACATACTGTATATATATATATATATATATATATATATATATATATATATATATATATATATATTTATACAGTAGACAACAAGGCAAAATTAAAACAATATTGTCTGAAACCTGGCCGGTCAGGGTACACTCAGTATTATTTTCATTTTACCTTGTCTAATTCATTCTGATTTAACATTAAATTTAAACTTTTGCCGTTTTGGGTTAGCTTTAGCATGGCATATATACGGATACAGACTGAAAATTAAAATATGGAAAATATTAACTATTTGGGATTTTTAATTATTATTTTTTTATTATCTTTGAAGAATGGCAATGCAGTCAGTGTCTGGAAAAGAAGAATATTAAGAAATCCGGGTATAGGTTAATAGATGAATAAAGAACTGTGTCCGTAGAAAGTTTAAGATCTGACTCTTATAAGAGGGAGGATAAACTTACACGTTGCTTAACGAAATTCTTAATTATCTAAAATAATTGGTAGAAATTTCATTTGTCAAACAATATCATGTGGACACACTTACGAGAGATGAAGTAGCCAATAAGTAAAAGTGAATTAAAAATGACAGAAAAGCGAGAGCAAAGGAAATGAATCCCATTTTCTCTCTCATTTTTCAACCCTTTTGAACAAACATCATAATTATATTCTCTATTCCAAAAACTATTTAATCACATCCGTTCATTTTGAACATTTAAATTTCTAATTAGTTTTTTCCAGATTATGAAATATTTCTTTAGTAAGAACAAAGTGAAATAGTGACACCGCTTTGTGGATAAATCAGTAGGCCTAATCATCTTAGGCATTAGAATATAGATTACTTCATTACTTGAAACTTAGAAGAATGAATCTTAATATTTAAGTGTGGAGGTGAAAGTTATTTATTTAATCTCAAAACATTTGTTGGAGATTCTTGATTAGATATAAGCCATATAGAGGAGCTTACCTTTCAGGGTTGTAAGCTTTACACGAGAACTACTAGCAATAAACCCTTCTGTATAGTACAAATAAGTAAGTATCTGTCAATTTCCTAAGAAGGATGCACTTCCATGTTCTAATTAAGGCATACACCCAACATTAACATCTCGACAAAAAAGAGCTTGCAATACATAATTAAAGTGGTTTGATTACCAAATCCATTTCTGAGATAATTGCTGAGTAGGAAATTCATAAATGTAAAAAAGAATATAATCTTTCTCCCGGTTATCAATCTAGCAGCTATGTCTCTCACCCATGATTCGTGGCCCTAAGTTCGAGCCCTCCTCGCAGCTCAAAAAAATTTACACATGTTCAAACTTTGTGATGGCCTATTGGAAACGTCCCTGCTTGGCGTTCATCCGGATTGGATTCGAGTCCAGCTAAAGCTCGATAGTTTATTCTAGTGTGAGCAACCTCACCAACCTAGTGAGCTAAGAAAGGGAGCCGGTTTATGGGAGCCTATAGATATACCTACTGGAACATCATCAGCCATTCTCTGGCCCTCCTGTTCATAGCTATGGTGGAGAGGGGGTTGCTTGCTTAGAGTGTCCAGCCCTTTTGGCTGGACACGGGCTCTTGCGTTGGCAGCCCGTCTGGAGAGGGGGCTTAGAGCTTATCAAGTATATATGGTCAGTCTCAAGGGCATTTTCCTGCTACCTAGGGCACGGTTACTGTCCCTTGCCACTGCCATTCATGAACGGCCTTTAAACTTTTAAACCTCACCGTTCTCGTGAGCTAGGGATAGGGAGTGTTGGAGGAGCTTATAGTTTTGCCTACTGGGCCAACAACACCCATTGCCTATCTCTCCCTGGTCCTAGTTTGGGTGGAGCAGATATGTATAATTGGTCGGTCTCTGCTCCTTTAACTCTGCCGCTCATGAGCAACTTTTAAATAGGTAAAAGAAAAAATATTAAAATAATCTAACTTCAAAAAAGTTCACTCCAAGATTATTCTGAGGTTCAATCAAAGAGGCCAACAAGAGCAATAGAAACAAGAGAAGTTAAAAGCAATATCTTTGGAAAGAAAGATGTCTTGGGCTCAGAGGACTAGTAAGCAGTAGAACTGCGGTTGACAAATTCTCCAATAAAGCCTAATGTCTGAACGTGCTTGGCGATTGACGTTGCCAACGCGTGATTTATTGTGCCAATATCACTTTGCTCTCCAGGAGAACTGGAGCTGTCTTGGGAGTAGTTTCGATGCTCCTCCTCTTCCTCCTATTCATTCTCTTGAGAAGTGTAGCTTCTGGTATCTTATTCTCGGAATCAAATAATTGTATTCCGGTTGAAACTTGTGAAAAAAAGAGGTCAAAATACATTTTCTATGAGACCATTTTCGGAAAAAAGACATGGTTTTGACTAGGGTTGTAGTGGCCTATGTAGTAACGTCCCTGACTGGTGATCGTTAGACTGGAGTTATAGCCCTGCTCAAAATCGTTAATTCGTTTGCTGCAACCTCATCATCCTTGTGCGATTAGGATATGGGGTTTGGGGTAGCCTATTGGTCTATATGGTTATTCGGGCGCATTACATTTGCGCGCATTTAGGGATTAAGAAGTGTTACGATTGCGCGCTGAAATTTATTACAGTTGCGCGCCTCTTTTCCCCTCTTTTCTTTCAGCCATTTCTTGTCAAACTACCCTATTACATATGGTTTTGATAAGATAACGAGCACTTTCGGACACCATGACAGTTCACAGTTTATAAGATGCATTCACTCGAATTAAGATACGTTAGTTTCAATAGCTCTCTCTTTTAGTCCGAAATTAGCATCATGGAATTCACACTATCTGAAACCGAGAAAGGAAAGAAATCCTTGATTCACGATGGATATACATACAGAATCGACAGAATTCTTAAATCATCGGAAATTTCATGGCGTTGTACAGTGAAAACCTGCAAAGGAAGGCTAAGAACCGATGATAGCTGTACAACTATAATCAGTGGAACGTGTATTCACTCACATGAGATAGAAAGCAAAAAAGTTGAACTTCAAGCTATCCGAGCATCTGTGAAGAGGAAAGCGTTTGATGACATTAGCACGAGACCTATGAAAATAGTTCGAAGCGAATTACAGTGTGTTGATGACGAAAGTCTGGAAGTGAAAGATCTGAAAAATTTAACAATGGCAATCTACAGGAAAAGACGTACAAAGTTTCCAACTTTACCCAAATCTAGAGAGAATGTTCACGATGCTCTTGACGTCATGGAATTGGAAACTAATAAGAAAGAAAAATTCTGTTTGCTTAATAGTAAAGAACATGGAATTATAATATTGTCATGCAATTCAAATCTCCTCGCACTGTGTACAAAAGTTAGTGAAATTTTTGTGGACGGAACTTTCAAGTGCTGTCCAAAATATTTTGAGCAATTGTACACTATTCATGGATTTAATCTGGGACACTATGTACCTCTTGTGTTTGCTTTATTACCATCGAAATCCGAAGAAATTTACTCTACATTGCTTAGCATGATCTCCACCTTGTGTACAGATAGAAATCTTGAATTTAAACCTAGTCTCGTTCACATTGATTTTGAAGTAGCTATGCATAATGCATTTAGGTCTATATTCCCAAATGTAATAATACAGTGTTGTAGATTCCATCTAGGCCAAAGCTGGTGGA
The DNA here is from genome assembly GCF_036898095.1 of Palaemon carinicauda. Lineage (NCBI taxonomy): Eukaryota > Metazoa > Arthropoda > Malacostraca > Decapoda > Palaemonidae > Palaemon > Palaemon carinicauda. Next base: position 180,631,250 of record NC_090726.1, read on the forward strand.
GAAAAATTCAGAAAATAGGCCTCAGTTCTGAATATAAAGACAAGGAATCGGAAATAGGCTTGTGGCTAACTCAGTTTTTTGGTTTAGCATTTCTTGATCCTGCGGAAGTTGGTGACAGTTTTGCTGAGGAACTCATGGCAAACATTCCAGATGATCAGCGCTGTGTTAAGTTTGCAGATTACGTTGTTGACAATTACATCCTTCCGGAGGCATTATATCCTCCAATTCTATGGGCATCACGACCGTCAGTTGAAGCACGTCGAACAACAAATGGCCCCGAATCGTTCCATGCTCATTACAATGAGCAATTTTATTCACCTCACCCATCAATTTCTGTGTTTTTAGATAACATCTTAAAAATCCAAACAACAACATACATTAAATTGCGAGGGCTTGGCACACCTGCAGTTCTAAGACGAAGCGAGAGAGAAAAGACTACTTATCTAATGGATCAATTCAACAAGATGCAGGAAGGGGAACATAATCGATATCAGTTTTTGAAGGCTATTGGTTTTAGATATTCAGCACGAACAGACATCTGTTAAGTTTGTTTTATTATAATAAACATTCTTGTGAATAAATGTCTTGTATGTAATCTGTATTTACCGGTAACCTAAACATCGACTCCTGAAAAAAAAAAAAAAACTTCGTAGGGAAATGAAAAACAATAAAGCTACATTGAATGTAACTGGCATAAAATTAGTTGAGCCAACAACTATTATTATGCATTGACATGAAAACCCCTTGCAAAAGAAAAAAAAAAGATAAATAGAATTTAACTACCTTAAAATCCATTGAAATTCATTGACATCTAAAGAACTAACGTTCTCTTTGGAATGGGTTTGACAACAGGGATTACTGGAATACCCTGAGAAATGCATGCGCGCAATAGTAATGGAAAGATGCGCGCAATGGTAATGGTTTTAGAGCGCAATTGTAGGGGCAATGCGCGCAAATGTAATGCACCGGGTTATTCATCAGCAGCCATTGCCTAGCCCTCCTTGGTCCTAGCTTGGATGATCATATGAATATATGGTCAGTCTCCAAAGCATTGTCCTTCTTGATAGGGCAGTGTCACTTTCCATAGCCTCTGTCATTCATGAGTGGCCTACAAACCTTAAACCTTAAATGGCTGGTATACAATCTGAAACAGAGATAATACATTTAATATTGAGGTATGATACAAATAAATTTTTGGAAGCTCATCACTCCTTAAACTGTAGAACTTCTTGTAATGAATCCTTTTGACACTTTACTTGAGAATGAAGTATATAATTAAGGACAAGGCATTCATCGTAAAACTTTGAATTCATGTAAGTTCTGAAGAGTTCTAATAAATGCAGGGCGTCTTAGAAATAGGAGTCTCTTGTTAGCCAAGACACAAAAACATCTTTTTAAAGACTTCCGCTATTTTTTAATTCTGGCAACTATAGCTTACGCCTTTTTTTGGAAATTTATGAAAAGGTTTTATATTTCTTAGATAAGAAAAATTGTTTTAATCATTGTTACAAACACTGTACGGAAGTTGCAGCAAATAAACAACTCTTGTAACAATGTAAATATTTTCTCTAAAAAAATGTTTCCCATTCCTGCTTGTAGATTTTTTATTTATCATATTTGAAAAAAAATATCATTACTGCAAACCACAGTACGAAAGATACAACAATTAAAAACCAACTACATACAAATGTAAATATTTTATCTCTAAATATTTTTTCAGTTTGTAAAATAATTATTAATCGTTTCTCACATTATATAGCCACTCTTTGTTCCAATTATTTCTAAATCCATTCATAATTTTCATTACAAATTTCCTCACCAATATTTGTACGTAATTAAAATGATGATTTCCTAGAACAGGCTGCTCCCATTCAACTACTCAATAGGCCCTTTTAATACCCCCCCCCTCCCCGGTCTTCTCTCTCTCTCTCTCTCTCTCTCTCTCTCTCTCTCTCTCTCTCTCTCTCTCTCTCTCTCTCTCTCTTTCCGTCCTTTCTAAACATGAACTTCATTATAAACTCCCCACATTTTGCCTACATTTTCCTGCCAAACTAACGTGTTGACTGATTGATTATATAAAGAAATGTATGTCTTTAGATGTATACCAATCAGGTTGCAGGTAAAGTTCCGCCTCTCTCTCTCTCTCTCTCTCTCTCTCTCTCTCTCTCTCTCTCTCTCTCTCTCTCTCTCTCTCTGAAGAGCGTTCTCAATCCAGTCCACCATATACTCATAATCAAGTTATGACCCCCCCCCCCCATTAACCAGCGTCTAAACACTTCACCATTATTTTCATTCTAGTTCCACTTCCAAACCCTCTAATGATGCCAACATGAACTCAGAATTTTATTTCATTCCAGATTTAATCTTCGTCTCGCATATTCCTTCATGCAAACATTCTGGTCTGCAGAAACTTCATCATCAAACCACGGACTCTCCTGGCTATCCTTTAAGAATATTTGCTCATTAATGTTGAATAATGATGGCTTTTTATCAAATTGTATTTAGAGGGTTTGTATAGCGGTTGCCTGAGCGATATCAAGATTGATATGAATATGTTGAAAATATCTTTATATATCTATACATCGACCTCCAAGCTGCATTAAACGATAATGAGAAAACAAAATTCTTTGAATGTATCTTTAGCTTCTCGCAAATAAAGCCATAACCAGATTATATATACTTATAGATAGTTAGATAGTTAGAGATAGTTAGATAGTTAGATCAAACAACAACAAATTCAGCCATTTCTAGTCCACGGCAAGACAAAAGCCTCAGACATCATGTCAATTTACGTCTGGGGTCTGGACATTTATCATCACCGCGCTGGCCACCTAGTATGGGTGGGTCCTGAATAGGAGGCTACAGCTTTGCTGATCATGGATATAGGTAAACCCTTTCACTACTTTAAGGTATCCCCACTAAGAAATATATATATATATATATATATATATATATATACATATATATATTTATACATATACATATACATACATATATATATATATATATATATATATATATATATATATATATATATATATATGTTTTTTCAAAAAGGCCCATAAAAGAAACACAGGAAATATAAATAAATCACTATATTTCGGTCAATAAACATCGACCCTCTTCAGGATGTAAAGTAAATATGAGGAATACAGCGGAGAGTGACGGTTTATATGCGAAAGCAAAAGGGTGTGTTCAATTGTTCTATAGTTGTTATAATCGCTTCCTATGTTTTTTCCATATCCCAAGACCATAGGAAGAGCCCTTATTTATGTTTATCAAAATAAAAGAGATATAGAATCCGGCGTTTATAAAGTAGTACCATGTGGGGATTATGAAAAAGTCTATGTTGGGCAAACGGGCCGTTCGCTATCTCAAAGATTATCCGAACACAAAAGATCTGTTAGGTATGGCTATGAAAACTCGGGGATTTTCGTTCACCTTAGGGATTTAGAGCACCAGATTAACTGGAGTGAGTCATCTTTGCTTTTTAAGAGTACCTGTCCGTACAGAAGGAAAATCCTGGAATCGGCCATCATAAATCAATCAAACACAATGAACCTATCTGGCGGCCAATGGAAAGCTGACACAGTGGACAATACTCTTCTCAACCCTATCATTAAGAAGATAATCCACAGAGACCGACCACCAGATATGCATCAGAGGTCAAGACTTCCTCCGAGCGGCTCAACAATAAGAAGACGCACCTGGATGTAATTAAATTTGGCTAATCTTTCCAGCAATTATAACAACTATAAAACAATTGAACACACCCTTTTGCTTTCGCATATAAACCGTCACTCTCCACTGTATTCCTCTACTACGGGCCAACCAAGGGAAAGGCCCGTGCCAACAACAAGTGTTGGCTTTAATACCCCAACAACTGTATTCCTCATTTTTACTTTACATCCTGAAGAGGGTCGATGTTAATTGACCGAAATATAGTGTGATTTATTTATATTTCCTGTGTTTCTTTTATGGGCCTTTTTGAAAAACATGTTAAACTGTTCGATTACAGTTATAAGTAAGACATATATATATATATATATATATATATATATATATATATATATATATATATATATATATATATATATATATATATATATTACCATCAGCCGTTACCAGTCCACTGCAGAACAAATTCGTTAGACGTCCTTCCTTTTGCATCTTGTGTATTGTCTTTCTGTGCCAGTCCATGCCCGCAAACATTCTTGATTCATCAATCCATCGTCTTCTCTTCCTTACCCTGCTTCCCCAATCTCTAGGGACCCATTCTCTTATTCTTAATGTTCATCTATTGTCTGTCATTCTCATTTTATGTCCTGCCTTTATCCATTTCTTTTTCTTGCATGTTATTAGAATATCCTCTTTAGTTTTCTTTCGTATCCATGTTGCTCTTTTTCTTTCTCATAGTGTTATTCTTCGGCGTCAATGACCTTAGAATTGCTGTACTTCCTGTATAGATATCTTCAAATGTTATAACAGGATTCTTCTATTCGTTGTTTTTGAAGGTCTTTCCTTACTGCTGATGTTTTGACAGAACCAAAATCTTTTACATAGTCTATAAATGCCATACATAGTGGTTTGTCATACTCTGTTGATTTTTCCAGAAGCTGGTAAATTACATGGATATGGTCAGTTGTTGAATACCCGCTTCCAAAGCCTGCTTGCTCTCTTTGTTGATTAAAGTCTAGCTGTCTTTCTATTCGGCCTAATATGATCTTTATAAATTTTTTATATGTTACGAATAGTAAACTTATTGAGCGGCCATTTTTGTGAATCAGTATAATGATAACTTCTTCCAAGCTGTAGGTATGAAGCATTCTTGCAGACGTTTAGTGTAAAGTTCAGCCATTGCTACTACTATGAAATCTCCTTGTCTGTTATCAAATCAATTGGAAGGCCATTTTCTCCTACAGTTTTGCCTCTTTTCTTGCCGTTTGTTATTTTTACTTCTACTGTTATGTTTGGTACCGGCTCAAGGAAAGTTATTTCTTATAACACTATTGTGGCTATGGTTTTGAGTAGTTCTGCTAATTCTATTTCCTTTTTTTGGATTTTACCCTCACTTCCAATCTTTTCATTTATTAGGTTTTTGGTCTTTCTTGATAGTTTTCCTTGATCTTGGCCAATATCTCTTCCACCTATCCCTTGCACTATTTCAAATTTTGTTTATAATATATATATATATATATATATATATATATATATATATACATATATATATATATATATATATATATATATATATATATATATATATATACATATATACATATTGTATATGTACATGTACATATGTACATTATATAAATATATATATATATATATATATATAAATATATATATATATAAATATATATATATATATATATATATATATACATATTGTATATGTACATGTACATATGTACATTATATATATATATATATATATATATATATATATATATATATATATATATATGTATGTATTATATATATGTGTGTATATGTGTGAGCGTGTGTGTGTGTGTGTGTACTGTATATACTGAGGAGAAGGAATAGAAGGAGCATACAAGGTACCGTCTCTCATCTATAAGCAAACATGGGATTGCTTAACGAGGGGAAGGCTGTGAATATTACCATTACTCCGAAGTAAGATAGTTTCATTTTACAAACAGGAAATTTCAAATTGGGAAAGCAGAATGCTATAAGCCCGAGGGCTCCAACAGGGAAATTACCCCAGTGAGGAAAGGAAATAAGGAAACTACACGAGAAGTAATTAACTACTGAAATAGAATATTTTAAGAACAGTAACAACATCAAATAAATCTTCCACAGATAAACTATATAAAACTTCAAAAAAATTTATAATAACTTTAAAAAAAAAACAAGAGGAAGAAAAATAAGATAGAATAGTTTGGTCTTAGTGTACCCTCAAGCAAGAGAACTCTACCCCAAGATAGTGAAAGACCATGGTACAGAGGTTCTGGCACTATCCAAGACCAGAGAACAATGGTTTGATTTTGGAGTGTCCTTCTCCTAAAGACCCGCTTACCATAGCTAAAGAGTCTCTTGCACCCTTACCAAGAGGAAAGTA
>NC_090726.1:180642334-180644834 GCF_036898095.1 Palaemon carinicauda
TTCCCTCTCCTCATCCTTCCTCTCTTCCCTCTACTCTCCCTCCCCTATTCCCTCTCCTCATCCTTCCTCTTTTCCCTCTGCTCTTCCCTCCCCTCTTCCCTCCTATCTTTCCATCCCTCTTCCCTCCTCTCTTCTCTCCGCTCTTCCCTCCCCTCTTCCCTTCCCTCTTCCCTCTCCTCATCCCTCCCCTCTTTCCTATCCTCTTCCCTCCCTTCTTTCATTCCCCCATCCCTCTCATCTTCCCTCTCATTTTCCCTCCCCTCTTCCCTCTCCTCTTCCCTCTCTTAACCCCTCCCCTCTTCCCTCCCTTCTCTCTCCACTCTATCCTCCCCTCTTCCCTCCCCTCTTCCCTCCCCTCTTCCTCCATCCAGTGCTTCCCTCTATCCCCTTTATCCCCTCCGGAATATATGTCCTGAAATGTACATTTACGTTCCAAGTTCTAAGAAACTCCCAGGGGGAGTTTAAAACGCTACTGGGTTTCAACCTGTTTTACTTTCTTCTGTTGTTTTATCTAAACCGGAATATCTCTTTAATGGTGTATACAGTAGCTCGTACTTCGGGGCTGGGTGTAAAGGTTCTAAGGTTTTGTGCTAGGCTAAACCAAACACCAATTTAAGTTGAAGAGAACTTTGTTTCGGGTAATTATCTCAAAAGCATAAATTTACAGCAATGAGAGAGATGAGAGGTACTGTCGAGGAATAATGAAGCCAATGAGAGGACAAAAAATTAACATTTAACCACAAAATTAAAATTAACACTTGTATATCTTTATTATTATTATTATTATTATTATTATTATTATTATTATTATTATTATTATTATTATTATTATTATTATTATTACCTTACCGTAGTTGGAAAAACAGGATTCTATAAGCCCAGAGGCTCCTACACGGAAAATATCCCAGTGACGATAGAAAATTATATCGATAGTTAAACTTTGGGAAGTAAAAATTTCTGCTTTAAGATACCTTTATGCCTTTGAGATGCTTTGCTAAGTAATATGTAAGTACGTTCTGTTTCAAAAGACAGATACTCGAGGCTGTCTTAAATAAGATAAGGAGTATGGATCTTAGAAAAAGGTCACGAAAGCCACTTAAAGCTGATAATATCCTTTCGGATAGTCTTTAAAAGAGGATGGGTGGTTCCTATCATTGGGGCTTACCAAGACATTAAACGATAAAAATAATTCATTTTTCAAAAGGCAATGGGATAGTTACCTAAATACAATCATACCTCATGTTACTTTATTAATTTGATCTAACCCTCGTCAAATAACGAAAGAGACGACCTAGTATGAGTTAAACCATCAAAAATCTAATTTAGGAATTGGAAGGAAAAATATTCACCACGTGTGTGAACAAAACCATTGGTACTGTATACTAAAGAGATTGGCTTTACTACCTGGAAAAACGCTCTACTATTCTCTCTTTAAGTTTACTCATTCCTTCTTCATTGTTCTGGCTTTTAAAAGCATATATATATATATATATATATATATATATATATATATATATATATATATATATATATATATATATATATATATATATATATACACATATATATATATATATACATATATATGTATATATATATATATATATATATATATATATACATATAGGTGTGTGTGCATCGCATTGATCAGCAAAGTTGATCTAGTAACGGTCACCCATATTAGGTTAGTTTGCTTCGAGAGATTAGGCTAAAGTCTCCCACCATCACCAATTCGCAGTGGCCAGCGTTGGAATGAAAATGGCCGAACACCAGACATGTCTAAAGACATGTATCAGGCCTTTGTCCTGCACTGCACTAGAACCAGTGGCATTTGTTGTTGTTGTTTTTGTGCGTATATGTATAATATATATATATATATATATATATATATATATATATATATATATATATATATATATATATATATATATATATATATATTGCGTGTTTATGTATTTGGTTGTGTATTTATATGTAATCTAGTATAAATATTGTTTAATTTTCTTTTTAGTTTCCTCTTTAATGTAATAATTGTTTATCTACTGTAAACTTTACTGAAGATTGCATTCCTTGCGTCACTGACCATCTTGCATATAAAGTTTTTGAAGAAGTCTTATAGGCAACAATAATCTTCATACTTCTCTTCCAAGTCATTATGTTTAAAATATTTGTACAATATACAATATATGCAGTATGTGTGATGCTTTTCCCCATGTGGAATTTTTTTTTTTTTTCAGTTTTTATTTTTTTAAGTACATACAGTAGTCTACTCCAAAGACTTTCACGCCTAAAGTCAATTGTCTGGATTATTTCCTAGGTTTGGTAGGATAGGTTCTGCGAATAATTTCCTTCCTAGGTAAACCATCATCTTGTTTCCACCTACTGAAATACGAATTCAGATAAACCCACCCAGTATTCGGGTAGCGATTTTGATTATCACAAATATACTCAGAAGCCGCAAATCTCCATCAGGACGGAGTTAATCATCTCTCCAAAAGGT
>NC_090726.1:180649834-180654834 GCF_036898095.1 Palaemon carinicauda
AATTGGGAAATGACAAAAATCCATTCAAAACCAGAGGGACACTCAGTAGAGAGCAGACTTCCCCCGCGGCAGCTTATTTCTCGACCTTTTGCTCGACCTTGACCTTTGACCTTAACATACATTAACTAGCGGGGATTTTTAATCGCTAAAATATGAACCAAGTATGAAGTCTCTGTGACAACTATGCCCAAACTTAAGACTAATTACTTGAATTGGAAATCTGGCTTGAAGGTGACCTTGACCTTGACCTTCCAAAATTTAATCAGTTCTAGCTTTTTGGTTAATCCCTGCAAGTTTCATTACTCTTACGATTAAAATTGGGGTCAGGAAGCTGTACACAAACGCACACACACACACACACTCGCACACAAACAGGGGGTAATACATAACCAACATCCAACTTCGTTGGTAGAGGTAACCATACCCAAGAATATTAGAGTTATATACATATGCTCGTACAGGGGTTATTAACAAGCTAGCGAATACTAAAACTAAGATATCGATGTCAAACTCGTTATCGATGAAACGTCAGTTTTGGCAGCGTCATATGCCTATTCATATTATTTGATAGCACGTCCATTTTCCAACAAACGCTATGCGACATGACACTATCTTCCTACCGCTTTGTACTCCATAGGTATAAATGTATGCCTTTTCCATAAATCCTCTACGTTGATAATATATCCTTAGTCTTCCTTTCTCATTCCACCAGAATTATTGTAATTTTTAACCGCCTTAGTACTTTAATATCATCCATTTTCTCCACTAGCCCATGTCATCTAAATTAGAGATTTTTTTCACCCAAGCTTTCTGCTATATGTTCGTATCTGCAATTTTCCCTATATTCGCTTCTCAAAACTCGCAACTATCAGCCAAACAAAAGTCTCTACGTTTTAATATAATTAATATTCAACGCCTATAACGTACCTATGTAAAGAAAAGTTGTGATGTCTGCAGAAATAAGTTTAATAAAGAAATCGCCGTTTGATGACAAATCCCTTCAATCAAGTGGACGGTACCTGATAGCTACTTCTTTCGTTTAAGACAATTGTAATGCTGAACTAATTGTTTGAGAACGCTCTCTGCATTGATATTTAAGAATATTAAGGTCTTGATTTGTCGTCCTCAACCATGTGTCTCTCCCTTTTGGAGCTCTGACTGTTGTATTTAAACAAGAAAACTATCAAATATTAGAATGCAGTGGTAGACACAACTTAAGTACGTTTCATTCATATGACGCTGATTAAACTTTCTGTATGGGGATATCTTGAAGTATCGCCATGATCAGCAAAGACGTACTATTTAGGGCCATCGAGACTAGGTTAGTTTACTGTAAACGACCAGATTAAAGTCCCCCATCATCACCAATCCCCAGTGACAAGCATGTTAATGAAAATGGCCAACATCCAGACATGACTAATGACATGTCTGAGGCCTTTGTCTTGCAGTGGACAGAAAACTGCAGTATTCTGTTGACTAAACTCGTGACAGCTGCTGTCTCCCGCTGTCATATGAAAATCAAAGATGAAAAAGATTGATAACCGCTGCAGGAGACTCGTTACAATTTCATATGGAAAATATTTTAATAAAAAACAAATCCTGATTGACGGGTTTGTCATCACATGCTAAGTATAAAGAAATGAAAAAAAGGCGAAATCCGGAATATTTGTTCCCGCAGAAATCGTAAATTTTCCCAAACGTCTAATCCCGATTTAGAGAAATCGATTCCGTTTACAGAAGCGGCAGTAAATCTCGACCATTAGGTGGTACAAATCTCGTACAGAACACCTGAAGGTTTAACCCGAACACTAATAAATCTCACTTAAACGTCATGAATCTTCTTTGCCTCTTTCCTTTCGCCTCTATCAATCTCAGAATTACTAACGATGAACCTTTTTTCTACCACTTGTACAAACATTTCTTTGTCTTATTGTATTTTCTGTCTCCTTAATCTTCTTTTATAGAGATTGATTCCTACTTCCTTCCTATAGATACTTCGTTCACGAATTCTATCTGGCACTTTCTTGGTCTCTTTCCACTCTTCTTAGGATTCATAATTTAACAGCGTTTTCCATAATCTATCGTCCTTTATTCTTTCCAAATGAACAGAACATCTCGGAAACATTTGTATCAATCTTAACAGCAATGCTATATCTTATAATAACTTTTTTATGTTTTAATTTTTCAAACCATACCCATTCTTATTGTATCACATAAAGATCACAGCAGTTCATTTCGGCAGCTTCATCCTATCTTTATTCAAAATTACCATCTACATATACTTCCAAATACATCAACAAATCAATTGTTTACATATATCCGCCACCCATATAATATTATTCATATTTTTATGGCTTCCATTTACCCTCTTAGTCTTATTCCCGTTTACGTTTACTTTCCACTTTCTCCTCTTACGAACACTTCCCAACTTTTGCACTAGTTACTGCAATTTATCTTCTCTATTCCTAAACAACCGTGTATCTAATGTTAACGACAACTTTCTCCCACTCTATTCCTTACTCAGTTTGTCTTATAAGTTAGTGGCCATAACAAAAACTACTACTACAGCCGTTTCTAGTACAATGTAGCACAAAGGCCTCAGATATGTCCTCATTCATGTCTGGGGTTTGGCCAGTTTTCATCACCACGCTAGCCAATGTGGATTCGTGATGGTGGGAAAATTTAATCTGATTGCTCACAGCAAACAAACCTAATGTGGATGGCCCTGACTAGTATAGATTTGCTGATCATGATAATGCACAAACCATTTCACCACGCTAAGGTATACCCACTGACATTTCACACCATTCAATCTATTACGATATTAAACAGCCATGGTGACATAGCATACCTTTGTGCAAATGAACCGGTAGGTGATAACTGAGAGGCGAGGCGAATGCAACTAACTTTATTTCAACATATAGCGAGTTTGTATACAAGAGGTTCAGGACAAGGTCACGAAACTACAAACAAGCTAATTCATGTCAAGGTAGGCTTAAACTGGTTCTGTTAACAGTGAGGTGGAGAGCAAGATAAAGAAAAATATAAAATGCAGTTGCAGTGTACGAATGTGTGGGAAACGTGTGCAGTACATGGCTCGGCTCCCCTAACAAAAGAATAAATGTCAAATAGGGCGGCCTGCTATTGAGAGGTATACTGTAAGCAGGTCATCTTGCAGGAGACACACAAGTTTTAGGCAATCAATAGAGACCCAGTTTTCTTTGCCGTGAATGTTGATTAAAAAGCCATCTGATTGTGACAGATTACGAGGAAAGGGCCCATGTAAGTGGGCATTAGCGGTGGCTTGCAAGTGTCATTGAACAGGAAAACGTGCGTTGCCGAGTCCGAATCTATCGGTAATTGTTGCTTCGCTGGGGGTTTGTAAATCTGGTGGCATGGAATAAATATTCCCATAATGTGACGTAGGAGCTAGAGATTGTCAGAAGAGGTTACAGACGGTAAAACTTCATCAGGGGTGACCAACAGGTCGCCATACACCATTTTAGCCACTGAAACACCCAGGGCGTCTTTAGGATTGGTTATTAGTCCAAGGAGGACAAAGGGTAGCTGAGTAAACCAGTTGGAGTCATTGCAGCAGAAATCAAAACTACTTTGAGGGTGTAATGAAAATGCTCAACCATTCCATTGCCAGCAGGGTTGTAGGCATTTGTCTGTTGTAGGGTGATGCCAAGGAGATTTGCTAATGATATCCACAATTGAGAGGTGAAAGTGCTACTCCTATCAGAAGTAATATGCTCGGAGAAAACAAATCTTGCTATCCACCCTAAGAGTAAGGCAGATGCACATGAGGTGGACGTTACAGTTTGCATGGGAATAGCTTCAGGGCAACGAGTGGAGCAGTAAAAAGTGTAACAATGTCCTTGTGGTGTGGGTAGGGAACCTACTACATCAACGTAAATGTAGGCAAAACAATGCTGAGGTTGCGGAAAGGTGGCCACTCCTAAATCTGTGTTGGCATATGGTAGAGGTGTGGACCCAATCCTTAGCATCCTTAGTACTGCCTTGCAAAATGAACTTCGTCTTCAGTAGCTGTGCAGTAGAATGGTGAGAGGGATGTGAAAGGCCATGAATGAAATTAAACATCTGGTGGCGCATGGGAGCAGGTATCCATGGTCGTGGTCTACCAGTACTAACATCACACAGAAGGTTGGCATTAGAGTCGTCGAGGGCAGTGTCTTCACAATGGAGGGATGTACAGGATACCCTACATACTTGGTACTCTGAATCTTTTTGTTGACCTTTTGCCATGATGATGTAATCCCATCCCAGGTGGATGGCGGTCAATGTGATTCTTGACTGGGTGTCGGCAACGAGATTCACTTTCCCAGGGACGTGTTGAAGGGTGCAATTGTATTTAGCCATGGCAGAGAGATGTCAGCGTTGACAAGTGGACCAGGCATCTGTCGAGTGAAGGCGTGCACCAAAGGCATACGGTAAATGCGAATGACGATGGACATACCTTCTAAGAAGTAGCAAAAGTGATGGAGAGCTAAGTGCACCGTCAGCAAATCGCTGTCAAAGGTAGAGTATCCAGATTACACCCAAGAAAGTTTTTTACTGGAGAAAGCCAATGGGTGGGGTGAGTAGTTAACCACTTGCTTGAGTAATGCACCAATAGTGACATCACTGGCATCGATGTAAAGGAGAAGAGGCGCATGTGGTACAGAAAAGGTGAGAGCAGTAGCACTTGATAGGGCAGTCTTTGCATTGCAGAAGGCTGCTTCTTGAAGGGGGCCCCACTCCTGGTCTTTTAGCTTGCCCTCGAGGGAGGCTTAGAGGGGGCAAGAGTAGCGCCAATGGTTGGCAGGAAAATGGTAATAGCAATTGATGATGCCCAAGAATTCTTGCAGTGCTTTGATGGTCGAGGGCATGGGGAAGTTCTGAACAGCTTCTACTTTCTCAGGAAGGGGATGGACTCCTTCAGGAGTGATGCGGTGCCCTAAGAACGATACTTTGATGGCGCTAAAGGTACACTTGTC
>NC_090726.1:180659834-180684834 GCF_036898095.1 Palaemon carinicauda
TATTTGAATATTTAACATATTTTGACGATTTATCATAATAAAAGCGTATTACGCATAAATGAAAGAATGGCTTGAATAAAATTTTAATTATGCAAATAACCTGATGCAAATAAGAAACGTCATTATAATGTATTATTCACGCCGTTACCATTTAGTAATCCTCGCGTAGAATTTAAATTATTCTTATGGAAAGTAATATTTTGATCATTCTCGCTTCGTACATTCTTTTAATAATACAAAGAGATGATATTTTGGGCGGTTAATTTTTCGACTTTCAATTCCCAATTAACATTGATAACTAGTCATTACTGTGAAAAGCCCAGATAATGATTTCACAGAGAATTCAAATCGATCAGTAAACACTAAGAGACCATGTTGGACGCCATCATCAAGGGAAAAAAAATAAGTTATTTAATCGAATAGTTAAAAACACTCGATTGATATAATAACATACGTTAGCCTTTTATTTAGTTGATTCTATATCAAGCATAAAGTCAAAATTCATTCATTATATTCTATATCATCACAGTAAACACGTCAACGGGCCTTCAATTTCACATAATGATCAGCGTCCATCTTGTTTTTGATTGGTCACTATTTAAGTTGTAACTTCTTTGACCAATCAAAATTAACCAACATGATATCGGCTTGGGACATTTACAATTAGTTCAAAGATTATTATTATTACATGCTGAGCTACAACCCTATTTGGAAAAGCAGGATGCTGTAAACCCAGGGGCCTCAACAGGGAAAATGCCCATTGAGGAAGGAAAAAAAGGAAAAATAAATCTTTTTAAAAAAAGTAACGTTAGAATTAATATTTTCTATAAGATTGGTATACAGTAAATTAAACGGAATATTTTATTTATGATTCCTAATCTTGTTAGTTAAGGATTATAAAACGAAAAGTCCAATACGACGCAGTGTAACAGAAAATAGGACTACTATAATTAAAGCCTTGCTTAGCCTTAAGAAGAAAATGAAAAATGGGTTCTGAACCTCCACACTTGTGCTCTATTTTCCTGTTTATATTTTATCCATTTCTATAAGAAAAGCAGAAAAGACTAATTTTTATGCTATAAAATATGTGTCATATGCAAATATTGCTATTTTGGTATATAGGCAGATTCATCATGTATGCGTAGGCAATTCATATGTGGGTGACATCCCCATGTGACTGCTGTAAATATACAAATAGTTTATAAAAAATGCAGAGGATTTTCAAGCTCCCAACGCATTTGACATTAGCCATTGTAGGCAAAGGAAGAGAAGTTCTTTGGCCTTATACGTCTCATTCGATAAATTATAGATTGCATGACAAAGGTCACGAGTAATCGAAACATTTATTGATGAATTTCGAATGGAATATAACTTTCTTTTCTAACTTCTTTGTCTCGACAGAAAAAATGGTTTACCTTCGATTTGATATATACTGTAGTTCCCTACTAACATTGCTCCAAGAATCAAGAAAGAAATTTGGATCCAGGGCGAGCTACTGAAGAATGTACAATTGCGCCATTCCAGATATTCGTAAATCAAAGTCAACGCCATTTGAATATTTAACATATTTTGACGATTTATCATAATAAAAGCGTATTACGCATAAATGAAAGAATGGCTTGAATAAAATTTTAATTATGCAAATAACCTGATGCAAATAAGAAACGCTATTATAATGTATTATTCACGTTATCATTTAGTAATCCTCCGGTAGCGTTTAAATTCTTATGGAATGTAATATTTTGATCATTCTCGCTTTGTACATTCTTTTGATAATACAAAGAGTTGGTATTTAGAGGGTTAATTTTTTGACTTTTCAATACACCATTTAGTCATTACTATGAAAAGCCCAGATGACGATTTCACAGAGAATTCAAATTGACCAGTAAACACTAGGAGACCAAGTTAGTCGTCATCATCCAGAAAAACAAAATTAATGATTTATAAATTATAAGTTATTCAATCGAATAGTTAAATAATCCCTTAATGAAATAACATATATGTTAGCCTTTTATTCAGTTGACTCCAGGTCACGAGTAAAGTAAAAACTCGTTCGTTATATTCTATACCATCACTGTAAACACGTCAACGGGCCTTCAGTTTCACAAAATGATCAGCTTCCATGTATTTGATTGGTCACAGTATTTGAGTTGTAACATCTTCCACCAATCACAATTAACCACGATGATATCAACTGGGGACATTTACTATTAGTTCAAAAATTATCATTATTACTTGCTAAGCTACATCCCTAGTTGGAAAACAAGGATGTTATAAGCCTAGGGGCCCCAACAATGAAAATAGCCCAGTGAGGAAAGGAAAAAAAAAAGAAAAATAGAATATTTGAAAACAGTAACCTTAAAATAAATATTTTCTATAAGATTGGTATAGAGTAAATTGAACTGAATATTTATTTATGAATCCAAATTTTGTTAGTTAAGGATTATAAAACGAAAAATCCGATACGACGCTGGGCAAATCAAAATAGGACTACTAAAAATAAAGCCTTGCTTAGCCATAAAAGAAAAAAAAATGAGTTTTGAACCTCCAGACCTGTGTTCTATTTTCCAATTCATATTGTATCCTCTTCTATAAAAAAAAGAGACACGGCTCCATTATTTATATCAAATCGGGGCCTTATCTTCTAGTTGATAATACAAGGTCCAACAGTCTACCTCTCCATTTTAACCGTTTTCATATTCATATAAAACTGCCAAAAAGTAATTCTGGTAGAACCGATTGGAAATAAAGAACGAGAAATGTCAATAGACGCTGTTTTCCTTCTTTTCCTTTAATTGGTCAATGGATTGACCCAGAGTCACTTTACATGTTAGCAGCTGCGGAGAACTCGCCCCCAACCATCCTGCGGGCACTCACAATCAAGGCTGACGACAGCAGCAATTTGTCCTTCTGCCCAAAAGGTATTAGGGCCAGAAGGGAATCACCTGAGACCCCTACCCCAACTCCACAGTACTCCACCCTCAAGCAAGACTAGCCGCCCTCCCCAATCCCCCTTTTCCAAATCTCCGATCACATAATAAAGAAGAGAGAAGAGAGAGAGAAAAAGCTTCGAATAATAAAGAGGGAAAAGAGATGCAGAAAGCTCTGAATGATAAAGAAGAGAGATGGAGAAAGCTCCGAATAAAAAAGAAGAGAGAAGAGAGATCCAGAACGCTCCAAATAATAAAGAAAAGGAAGAGAGATGCAGAAAACTACCAGATAGGAGGAGGAAGAGCAGTGCTTTACGAGCACCTGTTAGATATTCCTGTACTACTGTAACCGACCCGTCAAGAGTAACGTGTAAATATTTAGATAAATACTTCCAACTGCCATAAACGCCACGATTGAGTTTACTTCTAATTAACCTGCACGGTGCTTCTCGAATTGATACATTGCAACATATACTGGATGTTCTAATCAAAATGGGTTGCAGAAGCTTATATATAAACATTACTTAAATATTTCCCCACATTTCCAAATCTCCGCTAGCTGCCACTAACAAGACAGTTGAGTTTAGTTTACTTCTAATTAATCTGCATGATACTTGTCGAATTGATTCCTAAATTAGGTATTTTAATTAGTATTGGTTTTAAAAGCTAATATATAAACATTAATTATTTCTTTTCATAAGGATAAATAACCTTTTTCCAGTGTCAATTGAAATTAGTATTTATAACAAAATATACTTTTAATGACGAATAGGAATGTTTAGATATACAGTGCATATATATATATATATATATATATATATATATATATATATATATATATATATATATATACTGTATATAATGTATATATACTGTATATATATATATATATATATATATATATATATATATATATATATATATATATATATATATATATATATATAATGTATATACACACTTATATATTTTTGTGTATTGTACATGCGTGTATATATGTATGTATCGATGACTATTTATCACTAACGCTCGTGACTTTAATATAAGTAAATATCAACCACAATAGTATTTGATATCAATTTCTACCTTGGGTATATATATCCAGGGAAAAATTTTTTATGATAAATGATTCGGGGTGAGAAAGGACTCGAACCTATACCTTCCATTTGAAACAATGCCAGCAGTGATTTACCAACTAAGCTATCAAGACCTTGACAACTCCGTTGGTAGATCACTGCTGGTAATGTTTCAAATTAGAGGCATAGGTTCGAGTCCTTACCCAGTCAGAAGCATTTATCATAAAATAATTTCCAGTGGATATATATACCCAATGTAGAGATTAATATTAAGTGACATTTTGGGTATTTATGTGCGCTGTATGCATGTATGTTTGTAATTATTTTCTCTCTATCCTCAAGTTGACATGATAAAAAATCATGAATTCCCTTTTTATGATACAACAGTAATGTGTGTTCATAAAGTATTTTATTTATCACGTTGTAGCAAAACAAAAAATTAACGTTGTTAAAATCCAAATGAACATTTCAATCAAATTATTCTCGTACTGACCATTAATCTAGTTTTTGATGGCAAACAACAACGCTAAATTTGCATGAAAATAGTTCACCATTATAAAAACCAATTTTCCAGCATCAAATTCCTCTTTTATTACAAACAAAGAATTCAGTTTTGTCAAGCAATGTTTGATAATGTCAGCCAATTTTTCATGGGATTCGAATAGATTATCATAGAACTGCTATAAGCCCACTACTTCACAATATAAATGAGAGGCCTCTATTTTGCCGTCTATCCTTCATGTATTTCGTATTTTCTAGATTTTCTATCGCTGGTGGTTTTCTTTGAAAGTATGTGTGTGTGTGTATATATATATATATATATATATATATATATATATATATATATATATATATATATATATATATATATAGTATATATTATTATATATAATATATACATATATTATATTATACATATAATTATACATATAATATACATAAATGTTTATATATATATATATATATATATATATATATATATATATATATATATATATATATATATATATGTATATATATATATGTATATATATAAAATATTTATATACGTATATATGTTTGTATGTTTTAATTTATATGTAAATATGACCATTTGCATATATATATATATATATATGTGTGTGTGTGTGTGTGTGTGTGTGTGTGTGTGTGTGTGTGCGGGGAAGTATGTATGTAGGTTTTGGCCTATGTTTGAAAAATCCTACTTACATATTTTGTTCGAGAATCTTATTTTACAAAAGCTTGCTGGCTGGTTTAATATCTGTTGGCTAACTCAATTGAATTAAATCTGTATCAGTTTTAACACTAAAACTCCTAAAACGTACAACATAAAACTACAACTAAAATAACCTAACACACCCGAGGAGCCTGTGTTACACAGACAACACTCGGTTCTTGGGTGTAACTTTGCAACCAAGGAAAGTTGCAAAACAAAATAATAACGTTCCCAGTCTATTTCGGCTCCCGTTAAGGTTTAATGAGCTCCGTAACCAACTCCCACTGTATAATGCACCCAACCTCACTGAAGATTGTATACAGCCTTCTGTCTTGGCCTCAGAAGTTCCGCCTCTAACTTTAATGAAGTTTGAGAAACTCCAGAGAAAACTTGCAGGTATATGACATATGAGCTGGTAATATTGTAGTTGGCCAGAACATCCGAAGATTTTAAAGAAGAGAACCAAGTTCAAATGCAGTGTTGGGTCTCCATGGAAAATCTTTTTTTTTTTTTTCCTTCTTCTTCTTAGGGGGGGGGGGGGGGGGGGGAGTGATGAGAACGCTCATCTAAAATTAACTTGTTTTGCTTCGTTTCTGTCGGAAAAAATGTTTTTTTCTTAACTAGAAATTTAACTTAATGGTGCTTGAAATACTATATCACGTATTCGTTTTAAAAGTTTAAAGGCCACTCGTGAATGGCAAAGGTAAAGGGCTGTGACAATACTCTAGAGACATTTATCAGCGTCCAAGCCCCCTTTCCATCCAAGCTAGGAACAGGGAGGACAGGGCAGTGGCTGCTGGCGACCTAGCTAGCAGACCTATAGTCTCCCCCAAACCCCCTATCCGTAGCTTACAGGGATGGTAAGGTTGTAGACACTAAAGAAACTATCAAGCTTGAGATGACTCGAACCCCAGTCCAGCAGATCACCACGCTTCCACTAAGCTACCACAACCGGTTTCACCATATTCTTTCTTTTGATGTGCTCATTTATAATCTATTTGGAAGCTCCTAAATATTTCGACAGAACTTCCTGTAAAATTTAACCTCAGAATTTGTGTATGTTGAAATTAAAAGCATTTTGTATATGTATGAATAACAAAGATCAGAAGATCCCAATCAATGAATAAAGGGAGATTTATATTCCTCCTGTAAACTGGTTCTGCTGTTGTGTATAAATGTGTTTGTGCATTTTTTTTTCTTTTTTTATTTTGAATGCGATTGCGTAAATCGATTGATGGGTGATGAAAGAAATACTATTGACAGATTATGCATTTCACTGAAAGAATTGTGAAGAATCTGCATATGCCCTAGACTATCCAGTCTATCTCCTTGGAATGCTTCCAATGTTTAATTGTAATTAATTCATTCCTTTTTGCTTTAAAAGGAAAGCAATTTCCTCGACCAATAATGATATTTACTGAGCAGCGCACTGGTGTAGCTAAGTGGCGACGGAGGGGTCTTTTTGAAAACTCCCCCGGGCCGTACATGAGTCAGAAAATTAAAGTATGCACAGTAAGTATATATTCAAAATTGCAACAAACTCACCAGGGTATGGGGGAAAATGGGACCTCTTTGCTAACTCAGCCCCAACCCCTGACTATCTAGCTACGCCCCTGAGCTATGTTTTTTTTTTTTTTCTTTTATGAAATCCACATTTACAATCTTACGATTTATAACATATATAGATTATAGTATTGTTGTAATGTTCGACACACATTTTAGTTCTAGGTATCGTCAGTTTTTCTTTCTTTGATGTAATAGCGAGGGAATAGTTATTTCAAATAAAGGAATATGAATCGATTGTATTCGTCCGTAAGTAGCTGTACAAATCCAAATACCAAACGATAATCATTCAATCGCTATTGCTTCTTTGGATTGTTGATATTGTTTTCCAAACTTTTGGAGAAAAGAATTTTGAACAAAAATTAATTAGCAGAAGGCTGAACCCTTAAACAAAAAAGATTGGTTAAGGTATTAGAATATGGAAATTGCCAAATAGATGAGGCATCGGTGCAAAATATTGTAATTCCTTAGTACTTGAAAACTCGGCTAAGATCTCAGAACGTGAGACTGTAATATGAAATGGCTTCGACTGAGAAAGGATAATTGTGAAATAAGTAAACTTTTACATGACTTCAGATGATTACCTTTTCCTAGCATGTAAATTCAATGAATATTGAATGATTAAATTAATTTACCTACTGAAAAAAATATGATAAATGATCGAGAATCTATATTAGTGGCGTAAAGATATGCACTTATAAATCTCACAGCCTCCCTTGCTGTAATAGCTACAGTGATTTTGTAACCATTTTCTTAGCTTGTGTTGGAATGTAACCAGCCCCCTCAACTCCATTCCCCATCCAATAAGTCTTGAAATCTAGAAAAGAAAATGAAAAAATTCTTTCCCAGGTTGGCTTCTAGTTTATTAACCTCAATCTTCAAAACAGCGGGTGTCGAGTCTTGAGATTAAATTAACTTCTGTTTTAAAAAGAGAAGAAGGTCGAACTTAGAGGTTCACCTACAAGCCCCAGTCTTCCAAACAGCGTAATTCGTTTTATATTATTTTCGGTTTTTCAGATTTTCAGTGCAAATAGTATATAAGCATGTTAGGAAAGATGGAAGGTAACCCCGAATTGAGACCCTTGAAAGTCTATACATTATCTAAAGATCACTTCTTTCACGATAGCTTCCAGTTTTATTATTTATATTTATATTTTTTTTTCTTTAAGAAAACCCTGATCTGTGAAAGTCAAAGACTTGGGGATTCATAAAACAATTGTTTTTTAGATTTAACTGCCAAGATAAATAGGGCTAAAAACCTCCCTTCTTTTCAGTGACTTTTTTTTTTTAATTATCTGGATTACCCATCCCTGGCATTACCGATAATTCATCTGATTTTCTTTTTATTGTTCTATTAATACATTCAGTTTAGTTAATTTCCAGGTACAATTATGTTGCATTTATTCATTTATATTTCTGCAAAATAACTAGGACTCCTCATATTAGATTTTTATGAAGTTTTTATGTATGAATTCTGTATATAATCGATAAATGTTCAATAAATGACCTCCCGGTAAATTTCACCAATGAATCGTTAAGAAAATAATACATATCAAAGTGATATTTCAAACATGTCCATCCATAAATAACATTTCATGTCATTGGAACTTGGATATAAGATATTGGCTTTAAGAAAAGAATCAAGATCCAGCATTCACCTCAGACAGAAACATAAATCGCATAAAATGGTAAACAATTGAACGAACAAAAGACCACCGACAGGCACGCAAGCAAAAAAAAATAAAGGAATCAAAATATGCGTGTTTTTTCTTTGCAGCGTCTCGAGCTGCAACTTCTACCCAGGTTTATTAATAATGCAGAAGCAATCACTCTCAGGCCTTAGGCTCTGAATTTTAAAGTTCCCCCCCCCCCCCCCCCTTCCTCTCGTTTTCTTTAGCCTAACATAATTTCCCGTCCATGTTAGCGTTTTCCTTCATATCTGGTACCTGTTTTTCGTGCCTTTCGTTCGTATTCCAGTTGGCCTGATTATCGTCTCCTTTCTTCTTTTATAACTGTTTCCTTGTTAGCGCCATGAGATTTATTGACAACCTCTGTTGTAAATTCCTTCTCAGCTGAAAGCGAAGAGCAAGCTGACTCAGTTTGCTTTGTTTTCCCTTTTAAAGTTTTCTTCTTGTCCTGTTTCCATTGTCTCTCTTCTTGCCATTGTTTTCTAAACCTACTGATTCTCTCTCTCTCTCTCTCTCTCTCTCTCTCTCTCTCTCTTTCTCTCTCTCTAGAAAAGCTTGTTTTCCCTTTTTAAGAGTTTTTCTTATCCTGTTTCCACTATCTCCTTTCCTGCCATTGTTTTCTAAATCTATTGATTTTTCTCTTCTTGCCAACAACCAGTCCTGATTTACATTCTCTCTCTCTCTCTCTCTCTCTCTCTCTCTCTCTCTCTCTCTCTCTCTCTCTCTCTCTCTCTCTCTCTCTCTCTCTATATATATATATATATATATATATATATATATATATATATATATATACAGTATATATATATATATATATATATATATATATATATATATATATATATATATATACACTGTATATATATATATATATATATATATATATATATATATACTGTAATATATATATATATATATATATATATATATATATATATATATATATATAGAAAAGCCTGTTTTCCCTTTTTAGGTTTTCTTCTTCTGTTAAAACTGTCTTCTTTCCTGCCAATTTTTTCTAAACCTATCGATTTCTCTTCTTATCCACAATCAGTCCTGATTTACATTCTCTCTCTCTCTCTCTCTCTCTCTCTCTCTCTCTCTCTCTCTCTCTCTAGAAAAGCCTGTTTTCCCCCTTTTAAGTTTTCTTCTTATCCTGTTTCCACTGTGTGCTTTCTTACCATTGTTTTCTAAACCTATTGATTTCTCTTCTCTTGCCTACAATCAGTCCTGATTTACATTCTCTCTCTCTCTCTCTCTCTCTCTCTCTCTCTCTCTCTCTCTCTCTCTCTCTCTCTCTCTCTCTCTCTCTCTGTAGGAGCTTATTCGTCCATCACCAGAAACGCTGAGCAATAATCCTTTATGCAATGGC
Organism: Palaemon carinicauda; assembly: GCF_036898095.1. Classification (NCBI taxonomy): domain Eukaryota; kingdom Metazoa; phylum Arthropoda; class Malacostraca; order Decapoda; family Palaemonidae; genus Palaemon; species Palaemon carinicauda. The sequence continues at coordinate 180,669,680 of NC_090726.1, forward strand.
CAACATCAGTTCCCTCCAATTGAAGATGTAGAAGCCTTTGAAAGCGTTATCCAACTGTCATTATAGAACGCTATTCTCAAGAGCCTGCCATTTCCCATACCCCATTGTCGGTGGGTAATCGAACGCAGATGATGCCTCGCCTCCCCTACGGGCCTATAAACCCCTCTATGGCTGTAATCATTGGTTCCACAAGGGGAAACCAGCACTATTTTGAAAATCATGAATGAAAATATAAATATATTTAACAAATTAAGTAAATTTTCCTTCATGAAAAGCAATATTTAGGGTTGGCATAGTCTATTGGAAACGTCCCTGTCTGGTGATCTGCTGGACTGGGGTTCGAGACCAGCTCAAGCTCGATAGTTTATTGCAGTGTTTGCAACCTCACTTTGTGAACAAAGGAGGTGTTGGTTGGGGGACCCGGTAGGTCTACCTGCTGAGTCATTAGCAACCATTGTCAGGCCTTCCGTGGTCCTTGGGTGGAGAGGGGGTTTGGGTGCTGATCATGTGTTTATATGGTCAGTCTCTAGGGACTTGTCCTGTTAAGGCATTGTCACTGTCCTTGCGTCTGCTATTCATAAGTGACTTTTATACCTTTAAGCTGTTTTGCTAAGTTAATATTAACCAGTCTTAACCTTATCAACTATTACGGACCGGAATTTTCAAAATGTCAAAATTCCAGTTAGAAATATCCAGCTGAAGGATAAATGAAAACCTGATTGCAACTCGATTTCAATTGTGCACTTATTTTTCGTAAATGTATTTTCTTACCATCATATATGATGAGATGATTTCAAAATTAAAAAACACTAATGAATAGAATAGTGGAATTGTCATTAAGAAGTTAAAAGTAATTTCATCAATTATATATGTTTAGAAAGGTACATTTATGGTCCTGGTTGGTGCATTCTTAAGGCATTTCTTTGCTGAGTAAGCAAAGGGAAACTTTTACTGGAAAATTGGGACATTACAGTGACTGTAAAAACCTTACAATGTTCAGAACAGTGAATTGTAATGGCTAGCCAAATTGTATTTAGCAGAAAAATCAATTGCATCTACTCTGAAAAAAATGGTAGTTTTCAAAATAAAAAGACATTATAGTAACTAAACAAAATTATCATCTTTAACAGAAGTGTAACAATTGTTAAAATTTCATTTTTTTAAGCAAAACTTATGCCGTCTCAATTGCATAATATTTATTTATCTTGATTTTTTTTTTCATTTCTAACTATCAAATAGTGGTCAATTGTACTGTTTTAACATTTTATTTTCGCATCGTACACCTCAAGTAGCCTTTACGATCACTGCAAATATTAATTACCCGGACGATTTATTGGTAATTCCCCTGAGAGCCCCGCGCCTTCATCTTGCGAGAAAACTCTTATTTTGGATAATCTTTGAAGTCTTAATGGATCAGTCGGTTTTTTTTCTTTTCATCTTCAAAGTAGTTTTTGGCAATTAATTCCGCAGAACTTCACCACCATTTTATCTATAAGATGTTGGAGAGCAATTTTTATTTTCTTGATTTTTCAAGAAATATTAGATAACGTCGCTTTCCAATCTTAGTAATTATCGAAGTAACGCTACAATGTTTTTCTGACAGTTGTCATAATATTCCTTCTAAATAAAAGGAATTTCGTAATTAATATTTGATGCATTTGTTTCAAACAAAATTTTAGATGTTTTTTTTTTTTCTAGTTCACTGATATCATAACTAATCTAAAGTTCTCTTGCTTGAGGGTACACTCAGGCACACTATTCTATCTCATTTCTCTTCCTCCTGTTTTGTTAAAGTTTTTATAGTTTATTTAGGAAATAATTATTTGAATGTTATTGTTCTTAAAATTTTCTATTTTTCCTTGTTTCCGGTCCTCACTGAGCTGTTTTCCCTATTAGAACCCCTGGGCTTATAGCATCCTGCTTTTCCAACTAGAGTTGTAGCTTAGCAAATAATAATAATAATAATAATAATAATAATAATAATAATAATAATAATAATAATAATACAACTTGCATTCCTCAGGCCTAGAGTTCGAGCAACGCTCATACCATGACAGACTTCATTGGTACATGACCTAACTGTTCCTACGATCTAGGGTTAGGGTTAGGGTCTCTCTGAGATATGAGCAGCCATTACCTTGCTCCCCCGGGTCTAACATGAGTGTTAATCATATCTCCTTGGATGCAGGATTTCTAAAAATTGACCTGGCACTTATATCTAATGCTCAATAGCGACTTTAAATCTTTAATATCTCATTTGACTATTGATGCCATCTCATGATCATTTCATATTGAATACATAAATTAACTTAATTTATGTGTCCCTATCCTTATAGGATATAGGGAAGAGAAAGGCAACATTGTCTTAAATGTGTTTGGAAATAATTCGTCCATAGCTTTACCAGTAGATGTAAGCCATATTTGTTTGTGAAACACGATGCACATCGGATAATGGCAAATATCAATATACCATATAGCCTTCATTTATGACTTTAGCCTTAACATCGACGCCCTCTATACACTAGTTTCATAGTTCAAAATGTACGGACGAGGTATATAACTAGCTGGTACAAACAAACGAACAGATGTAGTTGCATCTTGCTTAAAAGTTTTTTTCTAATTCTGGTCCTTTACATTCAAATCTTCTCAGATTTGAAAATAAATGAATAAATGTATATCTAGTAGTACGGACTGAATATGCAGTAAACTGCAATGCGTACCCTCTACTTCATAAGGTTCAATACAACATAGTATTATAGTATTCAAGAAGTTTTATTCCAAGAGTCACCTGAGTGTAGAATAATTTTCCTAATCTTGTAGTTAAGCCTGTGGAACTTCAGAAGTTAAAACCTGTTGCATTTTTTTTTCTTTTTTTTTCTTCTATTTTTGGGGGGGCCTGAACAGGTTGTCAAAAGTCTTTTCATAGTGAATTTACAGTTTATCTATTTGGCGTTGTTACTGAGCTTTATGTATTCTATAATATTATATTACTTCCTATGTATAGTTTATTTGTTACTACTCTATTTCCTTAACACACTAAGCTGTTCTCTCTGTTAGTGCCCCAAAGTTTATAGCATTCTGTTTTTCAAATCAAGGTTGGTGTAATTTGGCTATTAATAATAATAATAATAATAATAATCATAATCATAATCATAATCATAATCATAATCATAATCATAATCATGATGATGATGATGATGATGATCATAATCATAATAATCATAATAACAATAATAATTATCATTTATTATTATTATTGTTATTATCGTTATTGTTGTTATTATTTTCATTTTCATTTTTTCTGTATGTATTTTTTTTTCGTTTATTTCTATTCATTTTTATTTTTATCTCATTTTTCATAGAAACAATTAAAGATTGCAGTCGGTAAGCTTGTCCAAAAACGATCGTCCTTATTTCAAAAAGCTAAATATACTTTTCACAATCTTGAATCAAAATCGTTTGAATCTGAAACTCATCTTTTATCAAAATTCTATTTTCTAATACTATACGTTTTATATTCGTGTATTTTACTGGATAATTTCATGAAAATATAATTTTCAGCTAAACTTTCAACCAAAGCTTATCTTGACATTTTCTTATATCCCGTAAGTACTAAATCTTAATTCATTTGCTTAAACGATGTTCCTTGACATTACAATTTTTTAACGAAATATATTTACGTATTTAGACGTTCAAAATACTAATGGTCGCCCGATGAGCTCCCTTTGGTGGGAATGGGACAACTGGCCGCAGCTCAAGCTGCCTAACCAGCCGTGGTCAGCTGGCTGTACCCTAACTAGCCGTGGCCAACTGGCCAATTGCCCTATTCCCGTCATACACCTTTATAAGATTCACGAAATTATCGGTATTTTATTTCGTAAGGACTGAGCAGTCAGATTTGTTTTTGTAATTATTGTAAAAGGTCGTGACATATCCAGGGAATGAGTATTAACCCTCTTATATTATTTAGGCAGTTTTTATTAATGGTTTTGAAATGTTTTTTAAATGCTTAATAGTTGTAAAGAATTGCCTATTTGGGAAATGATAAAGTTTAAGTTTACATAGCAAAACGTTCTGTTGGATATTGTCAGCACCTAAGAGCTTTGAACACATTCATCTCCAGAATACCTACTGAGAATAATGTAAATAAAGAAAAATTCAAACGGAAAAATTATAATGTATACATACATAAATACTTACAAATAAACACACAGACACGATTGTGCACGCAGAAACGTTACCATCTGTATGTAAGTATATAGATGTGAATGTACGAAGCGATTGTCGAACGCCATATGGAAGGGAAGTAAGGATGCTAAGTATGCTGACAGGAAAGAGTTCAATTTAAGTTGTTGAGATGAAGTGTTTGTGTAGTAAGTACTGTATAAGTGGTGAGTACAAACGACAGTGAAAGAAAATATGGATTATTTAGACGTGATTAAAAAGGATATCATGCTTTGAAAAATAGATCATAACATTTTTAGTAATCCATTCTTGTGAAAACAAAGAACGAGAATAGCCTTGCAAAGAACAGTATACTATTCAGCGGTGCTTGGAGGCAGGAGGAGGGGACGAGCTAGTAAGAGTTGGTTATATCAAGTTAAGACGTTTAAGTTTTAAAGGCCAATAATGAATGGCAGAGGCAAGGGGCAGTGACAATGGCCTAGCTAGCAGGAAAGTGCCCTAGAAATAGGTCATATATACATATTATCAGCACCAAAGCCCCCTCTCCATCCAAGCTAGGACCAGGAAGGGACAGGCAATGGCTGCTGGTGACTCAGCAGGTAGATATATAGGCTTCCCTATCTCCCCCACCCCAATCCTTAGCTCACAAGGATGGTGAGGTTCCAGACACTACTAGAAACTATCAAGCTTGGGCAGAACTCGAACCCCAGTCCGGCAGATCAGGAGGCCGAGACGTTTTCAATAGGCTACCACAACCGTAGAGAGGAAAACCCTAAGATTTCAAGAAAGAGCAAGTGCACATGCAAAATTGAATGCTGCAGTGAGTGTAAGCAGTTCAACGAACTGCAAATGGGCATTCTAATTTTGAGTAAAATTTCACTGATGCTTTGTAAGTTTGAATGCTCACAGGTTTCATCCATGACTCAGCTGTTAAAAGATCAATATGGCAGTGAATATCATGTTGATTTTCTCAGGATCCATCTCTTGTTATGGGAAATGACTTAATTTTGACAAATCACGCATACAGTTACACATACACATAATTATACAAGTGTGTATGTTGGTGAGTGCGTGTGTTTGCGCTATCTTCCTCTCCACAATTATGTGAACAGCTGCTGCTGTCACAGTGGACAAGGAAAACCTTGCAATCTGTTAGTTGGTCATGCGAGTAATTTAATAACTCACTGAGGTAAATTTTTTAGTGGATTTGCAACGGCCCGAATGAGCTAATTGGTATATTTCCCAGTTGCATAATTATCTCCAATTTTCCTTCTGTCAAAACTCGTCAGCCATAATTTATTCAATTTGCCTTTCTCTGAATCTAGTCGAGTAATGATGTAGATCCCCGTTTCAATATTAGACATAACTGATCTTTAAAGATTAACAAAATTAACTGGATTTCACGAAATTCATTTTATCTCTCATCGTTTATTCTTCTTTGTTATTTGAGTTATACTGAGCTCTGCGTATTGGAAGTGAGGAAATGTGGCCTGAAGTCAAGTTTACTGCAAATAAAAAACGAATCGTACAAGAAATAAAACAGAAAATGTGAACTACAGTTTTTTATCATGTCTTGTTAGCTGTTTCCTCCAGAGAGTTTTGTGTATGTTCTGGATTACAGTAATCAACTTCACTGGACTCGTTCTTTACTGACAGCATTTTCGAATATTAAGGAAGAAAATTTCTATTTACTATACCGTAAAATTCATCTTGATAGATTTTGTGTGCATTATATTATCATATATATTCAATTATCCATTCTATGTGGGAAAAAAATATACGGATTAATTAATTCTTTAAGATATCCTTTAAATACGACCTGATCGATTTAATTAAACCCTTGTTAATTAACCGTCAGAGTTCGTACAAATTTGAAAAATAAATCAATGATTTCTTCCGAGCAAAAAGCTTTGCTTTCTAACTTGCCAATACAAAGGTCACTGATTGAAGACGATAGAATTACATTGATGAAATCTCAGGACGGTTAAAAGTGCTCTAAAAGACCATTCTCATAACAATAGGCTGATGGATGACATTTAGAATATGCTTTAAATAATTACCCAATAATATATTTCAATGTTGTTACTGTTCTTGAAATATTTTATATTGACTGTTAGTTACTTTTCTTGTAGTTCCCTTGTTCCCTTTTCTCAATGGTCTATTTTCCCTGTTGGATCACTCTTGATTATAACATCCTGCTTCTCTAACTAGGGTTGTAACTTAGCAAGTAATAATAATAATAATAATAATAATAATAATACTAATAATAATAATAATAATAATAATAATGGGTGAATAATATATCATTAATCAGATAAAAGCGTGAATTGTATAAAAAAATTAAAAGCACAATTTTGTTTAGATTAAGATAAATTAATATGAGAAGTAAATAATTGTCTAGGAAAAGGCATAGCTCTTATATTTGATGATAATAACAATAACAATAACAATAACAATAACAATAACAATAATAATACGAATGAGTGAATAATATATCATTAATCATATAAAAGCGTGAAATGTATTAAAAAAAAAGATTAAAAGCATAATTTTGTTTAGATTAAGATAAACGTATAGGAGAAGTTAATAATAGTCTAGAAAAGGGCATAGCTCTTATATTCGATAATAATGACGATGTTTGTTTACTTATGATCACTCATCGAGGTTGCAACATGTGTTAAGCACAGAAACGAGAACTATCTTTCAAAATGTTACAAAATAATCGGACCTTCACGTCCACTAAAAATAATTAGGGTTTTATCATAGAATATAAAACTTGACTAGGTAGTGAATAGAATTTTTTTTTCTTTTTAAGCCTTTTTGTATTGGTTGTTAATTACTTTTCTTGAAGTTTCCTTATTTTCTTTCCCCAATGGTCTATTTTCCCTGTTGGAGCCCTCGGGCTTGTAGCATTCTGTTTTTCAAACTACGGTTGTAACTTAGCAAGTAATAATAATAATAATAATGATAATAGTAATAATAATAATAATAATAATAATAATAATAATAATAATAATAATAATAAAATATTATTAATCATATAAAAGCGTGAGTTATATATAAAAAGAAAAAAAATAAGCACAATTTTGTGTACATTAAGAAACTTACATGAGAAGTTCTTAATACGGTCTAGAAAAGGGGAATTTGTTTAACACAGAAACGAGACCTATCTTTGAAAATGTTACAAAGCAATCGGACCTTCACGTCCACTGAAAATATTTGGGGTTTTATCATAAAATATAAAACTTGACTAGTTAGCCTAACAGACAAGCCTACCGAATACATTATATTCTTGCAAATCCTTTTTAAATATTGTTGTATATAGTTTTCGCCCTATCATTTTCTATTTCTTAATTATTAGTTAGATAAATAAATTTCATTACTAACATACTAACAGAGTAAAATTCCTTTTACTTTGAGAGAATAAATACATCTATTTCAAGATATTTAAAAGGAAAAATCTTTAATTTTAAACTTAAGTTTAGTCTTTAAAAGTGTCCTTGTCCAAAAATTTACCTTATTTTGCATCAAGAGCTACTACTTTATAATAGATTGGAAAGTTTTTAATCTTTAATCTTAGTTTTGAAAATACCTCGAGAGGGAATTTTTTTTTCAAATGCTTCACTAACTTCATTCCAACCGATTTGTTTTACCATCAAATCAATTGTAGTTATATAGATAGACACAACAATCTTAAACTTACCAACGTGCCTGATTTTGAATTTCCTTTTGGGGTTTAACCTGCACAGTGACTCAATCTGATTGGTTTTTGTAACAAGCTGATCGTCTTGGTGATAGCCCAACTGCAAGTCAGCAGTTTCCACAGTTATTGGCAGTGGACCAAGCGTCTTGCTAAAATGTAAAACTGCTACACAGTAGCTGTTCTTTTCGTCGCAGGACGCTCGTTGGTAGTGTATCAACCGTGTTTCACACAATTGTACATAATTCCTTTTGTATATATTATGCTTGTATCTTCGCTCCTCCCTCGCACTAAAAAGAACCTGAATGATCATGTCTCCGGTTTTGCTCTGTATCATTGTCTGTCTCTCGAACATGTCACGTCCTGTTGCCTTGAGGTTTTGTATATAAAGCAGAGTGTTCCTTAATAAATAACTCAGTCGTTTCCAATCTGCCTTTGAGTTCACACCCTTACTCGGCACCGTCACATTGGTGACCCCGGAAGTCGACTCGCTCCCACTGCCTTCCACCCCCACCTCCCTCGCCCCTCCATCGTTGGTACTATGACGGAGACAGACTCTACTGCAGTTGGCCCCGCGGCCGCACCATTGAAACTTTCACCGTTCGCCAGCAGAGAAGCGTTCGCTTGGTTTCAACGCGCTGTAGTCTACTTTCGTATCAGGGGCCTGACTCGCTCAACCACCAAAGCGGATTATGTTCTCGCGGCGATACCCGAGGACACCTTCCCAGAAATATCCGACTGGCTTTGTGAACAAGGAGACACCCCAATAGCGTATGACGCCCTCAAATCATACCTTCTGCAGCAGTACTCGCCGTCGCCAACCGCCCGTATAGCAAAGCTTTTTCAGCTCTCGCAACAGCCGTTGGGGGACCAAAGGGCTTCGCTTACCCTCAGGGAAATGACCAGTATCGCTCGCCTTCAACCTGCCGCAGACGGCTCTCCTCGCGAGGTGAACCTACTCCGTGCCCTCTGGATACGCCGTTTACCTGAACCTGTGCGTGCTGCCATACCCGATGTCGATAGTTTACCCATAAAGGACTTGATGACCAAAGCCGACGCCCTTATGGACAGCCACTTCAAGACCTCCATCAACGCCTCCACCCCTGACGACGAGGATGCCTATTCAACGTCAACCGAAGCTGACATGAATGCCGTAGGACATACACGCCTACCCCGTGACGTGCCGAATCGGCGACAAAGCCGCCCACCACCCACCAATCGCTCGCGCCCCAACGAACGACTTCTACAGCCACTTACTACCTCCCATCCGCCACAGTTTTGCTACTACCACTTCAGATTCGGGGCAACCGCGAAGAACTGTGCCAATAATTGTCAGTGGCCAAAAAACGTGCAAGTAGGAACGTGTAAGTAGGCCATCGCTTGTGGCGGTGGCCTCCCATGTTTCTAATCTTTTCTTTTTACAGGATGCAGGAACGGACGTGCGATTTTTGGTAGACACGGGTGCTTGTCGTTCTCTTTTGCCAAGGAAACTCTTCAAGGCACAACGTAGTCTGTCTACATCTGCCGACGTCCGCTTGGTAGCTGCCAACGGATCTGCGATACCCACCTACGGTTACGAGAGCCTCACATTATCGTTCGGAAACGGTAAATTCAATTGGAAGTTTCTCGTTGCTGACGTCACAATGCCAATCCTCGGTGCGGATTTCCTCTCTCATTTCCACCTTCTGGTCGATGTCGCCCACCGACGATTGGTCAACGCAGACTCGTACTTGTCGACACCTCTTCAACCCGCCCCCTCTAACCTCGCTCTCCACATTAGCGCACCCACGGATGCCTACGCCCACCTCCTCACGTCGTACCCGGAAGTTTTCCGTCCAGAACTTCGCCAAACGCCCACGGTTCCTGCCAAGCACGGTATTTATCACCATATCAAGACGACGGGACCCCCAGTCTTCGCAAAATTCAGACATCTGGCACCGGAACGATTGGCAGCCGCCAAACAGACGTTCGCCGAAATGGAGAAAATGGGCCTTTGCCAAAAGGCCTCCAGCCCATGGTCGTCACCCTTACACATCGTTCTGAAGAAAGACGGCTCCCTCCGTCCGTGCGGGGATTACAGGCGCCTGAACATGCAAACAGAACCGGATCACTACCCCCTCCCAAACATTGCCGATGTAACCTCCTACCTGCACAAAGCGAAGGTTTTCTCTACGCTCGACCTCCTGAAACATATTATCAGGTGCCTATGAACCCAGAAGACATCCCCAAGACCGCCATCACCACTCCGTTTGGCACATACGCCTTCAATTACTCTTGTTATGGCCTTCGTAATGCTGGGGCAACGTTTCAACGTCTAATGGATGGCATCTTAGGGGACCTCCCTTTCTGTGTATGTTATGTGGACGACATACTTGTGTTCTCCTCCTCAAAAGAGGAACACCTCCGTCACCTGCGCATCGTGCTCGACCGCCTGCAACAAAACGGCCTTGTAGTCCGGTACGACAAGTGTACCTATGGCGCCAACGAAGTGTCGTTCTTAGGGCACCGTATCACTCCTGAAGGAGTCCATCCCCTCCCTGAGAAGGTAGCAGCCGTTCAGAATTTCCCCACGCCCTCGACCGTCAAAGCTCTGCAGAAATTCTTGGGCATGATCAACTATTATCACCGTTTTCTGCCAGCCATTGCCGCCACTCTTGCTCCCCTCTACGCCTCCCTCAAGGGCAAGCCAAAGGACTTGAAGTGGGGTCCCCTTCAAGAAGCAGCCTTCTGCAATGCAAAGAAGGCCCTATCAACTGCTGCGGCACTCACTTTTCCTATCCCACACGCCACTCTCCTTCTCTCCACTGATGCCAGCGACGTCGCTATTGGTGCAGTACTCGAGCAGGTGGTCAAAGGCTCGCCCCGCCCATTGGCCTTCTTCAGCAGAAAACTGTCCAAGGCAGAATCGGGTTATTCTACCTTCGATCGAGAATTGCTGGCGGTGCACTTGGCTGTCCGTCACTTTCGCCATTTCTTAGAAGGTACGCCCTTCATCATTCGCACAGACCACATGCCTCTGGTGCACACCTTCACTCGACAGTCTGACGCCAGGTCCGCCCGTCAACGCCGACATCTCTCCGCCGTGGCTGAATACAATTGCACCCTCCAATACGTCCCTGGGAAAATGAATCCCGTTGCCGATGCCCTGTCAAGAAACACGTTGGCTGCCGTTCAACTGGGATTGGATTACAATGCCCTGGCTGAAGCCCAACGACAGGATCCAGAGTATCAAGCTTGTAGGACATCCTGCACGTCCCTCCGTTGGGAGGATTTTCCCCTTGAAGAATCCAACACCACCCTCCTCTGTGACGTCAGTACTGGTAGACCGCGACCTTGGATTCCTGCTCCAATGCGCCGACAGGTGTTTGATTTCATCCACGGCTTTTCACATCCCTCGTGCCGTTCTACTGCACAGCTGCTGAAGGCAAAGTTCATTTGGCACGGCATTTCTAAGGATGCTAAGGATTGGGTCCGTGCCTGTACTTCTTGCCAAACTTCCAAAGTACATCGACACACGGATTCAGGAGTGGGCACCTTTCCTCAACCTCAGCGTCGTTTCGCACACATTCACGTCAACGTTGTAGGCCCCCTACCCACATCACAAGGACATCGTTACCTCTTTACCGTCATCGACCGCTCCACTCGTTGGCCTGAAGCCATTCCCATGGAAACTGCAACGTCCGCCTCATGTACATCTGCCTTACTCTCTGGATGGATTTCAAGATTCGGTATCCCTGAGTATATTACTTCTGACAGGGGAACCACTTTCACCTCTCAATTGTGGACGTCATTAGCGAATCTCCTGGGCATCACCCTACATCAGACAACGGCCTACAACCCCGCTGCCAATGGAATGGTTGAACGTTTTCATCGCACCCTCAAAGCAGCTTTGATGTCCCGCTGCAAGGATTGCAACTGGTTTACTCAGCTTCCCTGGGTCCTCCTTGGACTAAGGACCACTCCTAAAGACGCCCTCGACGTCTCGGCAGCCGAAATGGTGTATGGCGACCCGTTGGTCATCCCTGCCGAGTTTTTTCCTTCTACAACCTCCTCCGACGATCTCCAGCGCATACGTCACGTCGTGGGAAAATTTACTCCATGCCGCCAGACTTACAAGCCCCCAGCGAAGCATCACATACCAACGGACTTGCACTCTGCAACGCACGTCTTCCTGCGCAACGACACCAGCAAGCCACCACTAACGCCCCCTTACACGGGCCCTTTCCTTGTGATCCGACGCAGTCCGAAAGCATTCCTCCCAAACATTCGGGGCAAAGAAGACTGGGTCTCCATTGATCGTCTAAAACCTGCTTATCTTCTGCCAGATGACCCGCCTACAGTTCGCCTCTCTAGATCAGGGCACCCTATTTAACATTTACAGTATGTCATTTTTAGGGGGGGAGGCATGTACCAACCGTGTTTCACACAATTGTACATAATTCCTTTTGTATATATTATGCTTGTATCTTCGCTCCTCCCTCGCACTAAAAAGAACCTGAATGATTATGTCTCCGGTTTTGCTCTGTATCATTGTCTGTCTCTCAAACATGTCACGTCCTGTGGCCTTGAGGTTTTGTATATAAAGCAGAGTGTTCCTTAATAAATAACTCAGTCGTTTCCAATCTGCCTTTGAGTTCACACCCTTACTCGGCACCGTCACAGTAGTATTCTTACACTCCTACCGCAAGGCTAAATATCAACCCTAATTGGCCGGCACCAAATCATCCGAGACCTAATTGCCTCATACGGAATTTGTACTGACACCGCTATAAAGGAACTCTTAGGACAGAGGATTAGTGCAAGTCTTCTGGAACTCACTATATGATAAAGTATCTCGGAATCCAGGAGATTGGTGAAAGTATTCTGGAAAAGCATATGATGGAATGCTCTGCTGGATCTACGACGGAAGTACCACAAGGATTATAATTTTGACAAAACATTTCTAGAGATGAAAGAGACTAATGAAGCTGGGTAGCAAATAGAACTTGAATTTCTGATGAAAAACTTTCACAACTAATCTTGATGATGAAATGTAATAAAATTAATGTAATAGAGATGCAAGAGAATCTCTCATATATACGGATATCGTACATACTAACGTCTTCATAACACGCTGACTTTGTATTTCCTAATATAACTATAGATAAAAAATCGATCTTATCCTTCATAGAAAAGATATGGATGCAATTATAGTCATAGTTAGATAAAGGAAAATACAGGGAATCATTCGTAGATCTAGAGCAGCAAATCGAGATCTGTGCTTAATCAAAAAGAAAATTATCACTCAAGGGCTTGAAAATTCAGGAATATAAAAATATCTGAGTGCTAAACCTACACCCCAATGTATAGGTGTAAAAACTGCCCTTCATTTGCGCTTATAAAACGCACTGCTTTTAAAGGTTAATGGATATGTATTCCAATAATTGATTTCCATTGCATCCAAACAGCCTCGCACTGAAATTTCTTTTTTCAAATAATTTCAGTCAGCTATTTCCACTACCCGTAGCGAGCTATCTTACTAATGTATCAACAATTCATACAGCTATTTGTATAAAATAACATCCATTTAAAAAGTGATTGATTCGTCGTTTATTTCCGATTTACCTTTAATTTTAACGACCACCTACTGAAAGATATATATATATATATATATATATATATATATATATATATATATATATATATATATATAATATATATATATATATATATATATGCTTGTGTGTATATATGTGTATATATGTATATATATATCTATATATATATATATATATATATATATATGTACGTGTGTATATATATATATATATATATATATATATATATATATATATATATATATATATATATATATATATATATATATATATATATATATATATATGGGGGTGTAAGATTATTACCCCATACGTTCTGCATGTCGAAGAAAGGGACCAAGACGACAATTACTTCCTTGCAGTATTGCTTTGTAGCAAAAGGCTAGGCCCACTGATGTCTTGCAATTACACTGTTTATTCACAGGTTAGGCCCACCGACTATAACTATGGCTGATGACTGAAAGAGCTCACGATCGTAAAAATCTTCTGCCAAATCATAAATAATACCTGATGCTAGTAGTGTTGCGGGAGGGAGCCGACTAGGTCGTAATAGGAAGAAGAGCTGGATATGACTGGTTTATTAACGCAACATCACAAGCTTATATACAAATGGTTTAGGATGACAATGACATAAAAAAAAGAAACATTTATCATTATGAAACATCCAGTGGCAAGCTTCTACAAGTGTATTTATCTAATACCAGTGCAGGGGTGAGCGAGAGAAAGAGAGAGAGAAAAAGAGCAATCGCATTATAATGTATGAATGTGTATGGAAAACACGTGCATTACAGGGAGCAATAGGCAACCGACCCCTTAATGTAGGAATAACGGTAAGAAAGAAGAATATGAACTACATTCAACAAACTCAAGTAATGATGAGATAATAACAGGATATATCATATCCATGTGTTATCACTATTTAGCCAGGTACCTAAATGTTTTGATTGATAACCTATGTTTTCCATAGAGCTAGTCACTCTCAATCGTCAGTAAATGAACTCTCTCTCTCTCTCTCCCTTATCATAAATTTACATTGAAAACATGGGCAGCTGTTTGTACAGAAAAAATATACTTCAAGAACAGTTTTAAAAGAAATAGATATTGTATATTGAATTGTAACTTATTCGTAACTTATTTCTTGGTTTTAGCAGATTACGTATTATATTGAGGAGGATTTATTTTTGTTTATTTTTATTTTTGTTTTTGCCAAATCCTGAGAGAGAGAGAGAGAGAGAGAGAGAGAGAGAGAGAGAGAGAGAGAGAGAGAGAGAGAGAGAGAGAGAGGGGGGGGTAGTTATAGTATCGATTGTTTGTTGTTAGAAAGACTGTTGATATAAATGAGACTGTTTGTTTATCTTTTAGCTAGGTTAGGACAGTAGTAAATGTTTCGGAGAAAATGCTTTCTTTGATTGACTGCGACTTGAGGCAGTTGTGTGTGTGCACGCTGGATTATTATATTTATTTGATTGATTTGACCAGCGTTGAAAGTGATCATTTATTTTTGAGTAAGTACAGTTTTGTTTATATTTGCTTGTCGTGATTGTGAATAATAGAAAGTTTATTATTTATCTTTTATTATAGTGCGATAGTTTAGTTAGCTAGGAGTGTTTGTAAGTGTTTTTTTTTTTTCAGGCCGTGATTCCTCCTTGGAATTACTTATTCCTTTTAAGAAC
>NC_090726.1:180698634-180728634 GCF_036898095.1 Palaemon carinicauda
CTTCACTGGGTCTTTGCTTTGGGGTATATCAATCTTTCGAGAGATAATGCAGCAACAAAGAAGAAATTCTTAAACTAAATTTACTTTATTTTTACCAGTAATTTCTATTCGATATTACAACAACAACAACAAATGCAACCCTTTTCTAGTCTACTGTAGGACAAAGGCCTTAGACATGCCCTTCATCATAACTGGAGTTTGGCCATTTTCCTCACCACGCTGGCCACTACAGATTGATGATGGTAGAGACTTGAGTCTGGTCGCTCATAGCAAACCAATCTAGTATGGGTGGCCCTGACTAGTACAGCTTTGCCTATCATGACGTTACACAAACACTTTCACCATATTAAGATACTATAGGATAAGGTATTCCCACCCTGAAAGGGATTCCCTTTAAGTATATGTCAAAAGGCAGCCGGTGTTCCCAAACGTGCTTTTAACCCTCGACCCTCATAAACAACTAAAATGCCCATCGTGAAGCGTAGCTAATCCTGTCTCGTTTGCCATGTAAAATATAATCATTTCCCGGCGCGAAAATGGTGCAATGCGTGTGCGCGTATGTGCGCGCGTGTGTCTGTGCGTGCAGGTAAGAGGAGATGCAATTTTATGGACTCAGGCATGTTCATAAAATGACCTTACAGCCAACATCATCTTTGTTTTTACGTTGTAAAACACAGAATGTTTTCAAAGGAAAAAATGGAACTGCTTTATGATGCCTTCAAAAGGTTGGTCGTTACGAAAAACTAGCAATAGCGTGTTTGACCTGGATGTATAATTTGCATAAAATTCCCTTTTTTAGAATTTTGATATAGCTTTTATTTATTTTTTTAATAATATTGCTTCTAGAGCGCTGTGTTTCAGGATATTTATTTATCATAGTTTAAAATATTTTATTTGTGTGTGAATATATATATATATATATATATATATATATATATATATATATATATATATATATGTGTGTGTGTGTGTGTGTGTGTGTGTATACACACACACATATATATATATATATATATATATATATATATATATATATATATATATATATATATATATATATAATACATATATATATATATATATATATATATATATATATATATATATATATATATATATATATATATATATATATGTATATGTATATGTATATGTATATATCATGAGCCGTTTTTAGTCCACTACATAACAAAGGCTAGGGTATGACCTTCCACTCGCATCTGTTTAAGGTATTCCTATGCCAGTTTATACTTGCAAATTTTCTTTGTTCGTCAATACATCGTCTTCTCTTCCTTCCTAATTTTGTTATTCTTAAGGTCAATCTATAATCTATCATTCTTATGTCCTGTTCATGCCAATTTATGTTTCTTTCATGTTGTTAGAACATCCTCAAATCCAGTTTGCTCTCGTATCCGTGTTACTATTTATTCTGTCTTAGTGTTAACCGTGTCATTATTTTTGTCATAGCTCTTTGATTTGTAATTATCTGATGTTGTAAACCCTTTAGTAAGGCTCTTAAGTTTCCGATGCTTAAGTAAATACTTGTAGGTCCATCTGATTTAATACCTTTATTTTTTGAGAAAGTGACATTTTACATTTCATAATCTTATTTTGTTAAACATAAGATATTCATCCCATGCTTAGAAAAGGAGCTTTTAACACTTTTTGGAGAATTGGTAATGTTACTCAACTAATTAAATGCGTTTGTGGTAGCTCAAGTCCAACTGATGATTACCACCTAATTTCCATAACTCCATTATTATCTAAAGTTTTTTAATGTCTTTTGGCAAAACATCTTAGTTTGCTGAAGGTAATCATCTGTTCCCTAGTTTGCAATTTGGTTTTCGTAAATGCCTTGTAGCATATGATGCCCTCTTAACTATCTCCAATATTGAACAAAAATCCATTGATTGTGGTCAGAAATTTCGTATGATTGGCCTTTATTTTAGTGCTGCCTTTGACAGTGTTAATCTATGAGGTGCTTGTTTTCAAACCCAATTGGAAGTGGGTGGATCTTTTCTAGGCATTATTATTGAATTTTTAAGTAATAGAGCTTGAAATTGTTGTTGATGGGCCCCATAGCGAGTATAAGAATATACGGTAGTGTTCTTGGTCCATTGCTTTTCATACAATATATACATGACATGTGGTTTGGCCTAGAAAACAAGCTTGTTGCATATGCAGATGATACTACACTGCATCATTTCCATCTCATGAGTGTAGATTTGAGGTTGCTGAATCCCTTAATAGAGATCTTGCTAAAATTAGTGCATGGTGCAAATTTTAGGGCATGAAGTTGAATCGTAAAAAAACTCAAAGTATAATTGTTGTAAGTAGGTCAAGGACAATGGCTCCTCAACATCCTGATCTCTGTATCAAAATCTTAGGTGTGATTCTTGACAGCAAAATTACTTTTGAGAAACATATTAGATCTGTGTCTTTTTCAATTGCCAAAAAAAATGGCTTACTGAGAAATTTATGATTTTTGGTGTTTAAACTCTCATTCTACCTTGTTTCGAGCATTGTTCTCCTGTCTGGTCTTCAACTGCCGATTTTCATCCTGATTTGTTGGACAAGAACTTACAGTTTATTGATTTTTATATTCCTGATCTAGATATTAAAAGATTTTTCTCAATTCTGATCATCCTTTACATACAGATATTCCCGGACAGTTTCATCGTGTTTGTAATACTTGGCATGCACTTAATTCTAAAAGCCAGGCCTCCTCCATCAAGAGTCTCAATACTACACAGTATTCTAAAAGTTTTATTCCAGATGTGGCCAAGTAGTTAAATCGGTAGAACTTCAAAAGTTCAAACTTGAAGCTGATGTTTTCATGTTGAACAGGCTGACATAAGTCTTTTTATAGTTATATATAAAATATCTGTTTTGCTGTTGTTACTGTTTTTAAAAATATATTGTTTTAATTGTTCATTATTTCTCATATTGTTTACTTATTTCCTTTCCTCAATGGGCTATTTTTCCCTGTTGAACCCATTGGGCTTATAGCATCTTGCTTTTCCAACTAGAGTTGTAGCTTAGCTAGTAATAATAATAATAATATCCTTTTTAATTCCGGTCTCATATCCTTGGGAAAGATGTACTGTCTGTCCTAAGTATGTATATTCATTCACAAACTCTAAATGTTCGTCCATAACCATTGTTTGTTTGCTTTCTGCTTTTTATTGAACATTATCTTAGTTTTACTCATATTCATTTTCAGTCCTACATTTTGATTTCTCTATTGAAATCTTCCATCATCTTTTTCAAATCCTCCTATAATTCACTAAACAGAACTGTCATTTAAAATCTCAAGTTGTTAAGGTATTCCCTAGTAATGTTAATATCCACATTTTCCCACTCTGAATTTTCAAAAGCTGCTTCTCGGCATACTGTGAATAATTTGAGAGATGAGGTCACGCTGTCTAACTTTTTTTCTCACTATCTTTACCCCCCAGATGCTGAAGTCTTGACGGGGTTGGGGAGGCGGGGCTTAGGGATTAGCAGCTGGGCACTAATGATCAGTGGGAACTGCTTTCCCACCGGACCTCGGTTCCCAATTGTTGATCCAACTAAATTAGTTAGCACTTTCTCTCCTTTCTTTTGAATACTTCTTTTATTCTCCCATCTCTTCCTCTTGGGCATGACCTTATTGACGACTTTGGCTTTTATGACTTTGGTTTTGACTGCTTCTTAGGATTTGGCACAAGGTGGGATGGATGGCATAATATCTCAACCTGCACAAATTTAGACGCCATCACCCTCTGGCAGACCCCACTGGCTGCAGCCCAAGTCTGTTAAGAGTTGCGCTCCTGTGATCTGGTTTTAAGTCGCCCATATTTGCGGGTAATGGGTGACGCCAGGCATTGGAGTAGTCGGTGGGAGGGGCTAACTACCCCCACTGACCAGTGTGCGCCCATCTAAAGAGAGGCAGCCCCTCTCTGATAGAGGACTGGTCCCCGCTGAAGCCTCTTCTCGTGTTGGGCCACATGATATAGAAGGACTGAAGTTCTCCGATAAAAGGTGGATAACCCAGCTAGGTGCTACTTCAAAAACTATCCCCTCTGTTGACACCTTGGGAACTCTAAAGGACCATTCTACTAATGCTCAAAAACAAAGTAATTTGGGTGACATGGAGAATTTGCGAATCCTTCATGTTACTCAGATTCTCATCAAAACCAATTATGATGTGCTGTATAAATCATTTCAATGTTATGGTCACATCATAGAAATTAGAATGAGGCTTGAAGGTGACAAGTAGGATTCATGGATATCATTTGATAACCATGATGAAGTATTTAATGCAATTAGTAATATCATGAATTTTAAAATCAATAATTTGAACATCAAGGGTGCTCATTGCGATTGGGTACCTAAAGATCTAGATGTATACAAACCTGCAGATTGGATTGATAAAGGTATAGAGGTAGTTGTACCCTCCAAAGAAAGCTAAAACCACCAAAGTGGTTTGTTGCTCAGTCAAAAAGGAGTACTGGAAATTATTCTAAAATATGTAAATTTCTTCAAAAGAAAGTAGGTACCATCGCACCAGGAGATATATCTCGGTTTAGAAAGAACAGTTTCCTCATGTGCCAAATCAGAAACTCAATCTGTTATACTTTGCAATTTAAATACAGAGAATGATGACATAAAGCTGGATGTGAAACCCCATCTAAACTTCAGTTATGGAAGGGGAGTAGATTTTGATAGAGACGTATGGGTTTGCAGAAGAAGAATATTGGCCATGTGTACTTTAATTAACTGTGTGGAAAGTACATAAAGTCCCTGGAACGTCAATGATTATCCTGACTTTCCAGGATGCTGATGTGCCTTTCCACATTTGCATAGAAAATGAACGTATTAAAGTTCGAACTTTTAGGCAGAAGCCGCTGCAATGTTTTAATTGCTTTAGATATAAGCATCCATCTAAAGTTTGCAAGAATTATAAAATGTGTAGTACTTGCTCTAATGTTTACCATGGAGAATGTACATTAGAGGCCAATTGTATAAACTGCAATTTGAATCATAAATCTACTGATAAGAGCTGCTAGCAATATAAGTTGGAAGAGGCTGCTCCCAATAAATCCAGTATCGAACAAAAGTGTGGGGCATGCCAAGAGACTATTAAGTAAATCAACAAGTTATGCAAAGGTATTGAAATCCGGAGGAAAAATGAGGCAGGAGATTTCCAATCCATCTATTAACACCTGTATTCCCAAGAAAAGAAATTCTCCATCTTCTGATAAAATTCTAGAGGATAGGGCAAGAATATCACCTAAAGCTTTGCTCACCTCTATTAAATCTTTGTCCCCCACTACAAAGGATAATACTAACCTCTCCCAGGCTATATCTTTGCCTGATTTGATGGAGGTTTCACATAAAACAGATTTATCAGGTGCACCTGTAGTGGAGAATACACCAAAACCTAACAAATCACCATATATCAATAGGAAAAGAAAGAGACCTCCATTTCCCTCACCCCCATCCATTAAAAACACCAAAGTTATGACATCAAATAGATATGATGTTCTGCCTGTTGATATTTCAGATCAACAGGAAAACTTATTGAATTAATCAAAAATTAAAGTTGAGGTCCACCATCCCCCACAAGAATTAGGTAGGAAGAACGCTAAAAAGGCTAATATAAAACCTAACTTATCAACACCCACACTTAAGAACCCTACAGAAAATATTGTCAAATCAAAATCTGTCAATGGGAAGACCTCATCGAAGATGTCTTCCAGAAAATAATACATAGTTTTCTCCTCCATTTGCAATGGAAATGAGAGTTTAATGGCCAAATATGAAGAACTTGAGCTCTTAATTCACGAGCATTCCCCCATAACTGTATGTCTACAAGAGAGCAAACTTGATGCTGATACTCCTTGTCCTCGCGAATATGTTAGCTATAGGACACCATATGATCACTGAGTAGGGAGCCATGGCGGAAGCCTCTTATACGTTCGAGATGTTCCACAAATACCCTTATCTATTCGTACACCTCTGCAGGCAGTGGTTGTCCAGATTGATATAGGGAGAAAATATACAATGTGCTCTCTCTACTTGCCTCCAAATGATAACATATCGTATGATAATTTAGTAGAGGTGATTACACAGATCCTTCAACCTTTTCTTTTACTTGGAGATTTGAATGGTAGACATCCTCTGCGGGGTGATGTTCTAGCAAATGCCCAGACATGAATTGACATGATCAGCAAACCTACACTAGACAGGGCCACCCATAATAGGTTTTTCTAAATGCGATCAGACTAAAATCTCCCACCGGCACCAAACGCATGGGTCAGCTTTGTGAAAACTGGTCAAACCTCAGACATGAATTGACATGATCAGCAAAGCTGTACTAATCAGGGTCACCAATACTAGGTTGATTTGCTGTGAACTGTCAGATGAAAATCTCCCCCCATTATTGATCTGCAGTGGTCAGCGTAGTGATGAAAACTGGTCAAATAACAGACATCAATTGACAATATCAGAAAAACTATAGTAGTCAAGGCCAACCATGCTAAGTTGGTTCGCTGTGAGCGAACAGAAAAAAATCTCCTACCATCACCAATCCGCACTAGCCAACGTAGTGATGAAACCTGGCCAAACACCAGACATGAATTGGACTAGAAACAGCTGCATTTGTTGTTGTTGTTGATGTTGTTGATGTTACAAGAGCTGCTTATCTCTAGCCTGAATCACGTTACCTTATGAGGACAAATTGAGTTTGTTCCATTCCACCTTTTCTCCCCCCAAATGAACAGCCTTTGGAATGGGTGATATGGAGATGGGATTCAAGTTACACCAAATTCCGAGAAAGTTCTGGCAATAGGAAACGGATGAGGGCTGGAATAGAGATGCGTCGATATCCAGGAACCGCAGGAGTGTTTGCAACATAGAACACAATGGCAGTGTGTGTTTATTGATCAACTGTCAAATGTATTATGTGCATGCATTTACAAGGTTACGGATTGAGTTTGGATTCGGCTTTCGTTTAGCACTTATGAAATAGACGTGACTATATAGAAGGTGTACATACACACACACACACACACACACATATATATATATATATATATATATATATATATATATATATATATATATATATATATATATATATACAGTATATAGATATATATATATATATGTATATATATTTTTATATATATATATATATATATATATATATATATATATATATATATATATATATATATATATATATATACATATATATATTGTGACGGGCCGAGAGAGGAGTTGTGAAATCAAAGGCAGATTGGAAACGACTGAGCTATATTGTTATAGAACACTCTCCTTTATATACAAAACAGCAAGGCTACAGGACATGGCTTGTTTGAGAGACAGACAAAGTTCAGAGGAAAACCGGAGACATGATCATTCAGGTTCTTTTTAGTGCGAGGGAAGAGCGCAGATACAAGCATAATATATACAATAGGAATTATGTACAATTGGGTGACACACGGTTGGTACATGGCTCCCCCCCCTAAAAATGACATAATGTACATGTTAAATAGGGCGCCCTGATCTAGAGAGGCGAACTGTAGGCGGGTCATCTGGCAGAAGATAAGCAGGTTTTAGACGATCAATGGAGACCCAGTCTTCTTTGCCCCGAATGTTTAGGAGGAATGCTTTCGGACTGCGTCGGATCACAAGGAAAGGTCCCGTGTAAGGGGGCGTTAACGGTGGCTTGCTGGTGTCGTTGCGCAGGAAGACGTGCGTTGCAGAGTGCAAGTCCGTTGGTATGTGATGCTTCGCTGGGGGCTTGTAAGTCTGGCGGCACGGAGTAAATTTTCCCACGACGTGACGTATGCGCTGGAGATCGTCGTCGGAGGTTGTAGAAGGAAAAAACTCGGCAGGGACGACCAACGGGTCGCCATACACCATTTCGGCTGCCGAGACGTCGAGGGCGCCTTTAGGAGTGGTCCTTAGTCCAAGGAGGACCCAGGGAAGCTGAGTAAACCAGTTGCAATCCTTGCAGCGGGACATCAAAGCTGCTTTGAGGGTGCGATGAAAACGTTCAACCATTCCATTGGCAGCGGGGTTGTAGGCCGTTGTCTGATGTAGGGTGATGCCCAGGAGATTCGCTAATGACGTCCATAATTGAGAGGTGAAAGTGGTTCCCCTGTCAGAAGTAATATGCTCAGGGATACCGAATCTTGAAATCCATCCAGAGAGTAAGGCAGATGTACATGAGGCGGACGTTGCAGTTTCCATGGGAATGGCTTCAGGCCAACGAGTGGAGCGGTCGATGACGGTAAACAGGTAACGATGTCCTTGTGATGTGGGTAGGGGGCCTACAACGTCGACGTGAATGTGTGCGAAACGACGCTGAGGTTGAGGAAAGGTGCCCACTCCTGAATCCGTGTGTCGATGTACTTTGGAAGTTTGGCAAGAAGTACAGGCACGGACCCAATCCTTAGCATCCTTAGAAATGCCGTGCCAAATGAACTTTGCCTTCAGCAGCTGTGCAGTAGAAAGGCACGAGGGATGTGAAAGGCCGTGGATGAAATCAAACACCTGTCGGCGCATGGGAGCAGGAATCCAAGGTCGCGGTCTACCAGTACTGACGTCACAGAGGAGGGTGGTGTTGGAGTTTTCGAGGGGAAAATCCTCCCAACGGAGGGACGTGCAGGATGTCCTACAAGCTTGATACTCTGGATCCTGTCGTTGGGCTTCAGCCAGGGCGTTGTAATCCAATCCCAGTTGAACGGCAGCCAACGTGTTTCTTGACAGGGCATCGGCAACGGGATTCATTTTCCCAGGGACGTATTGGAGGGTGCAATTGTATTCAGCCACGGCGGAGAGATGTCGGCGTTGACGGGCGGACCAGGCGTCAGACTGTCGAGTGAAAGCGTGCACCAGAGGCATGTGGTCTGTACGAATGACGAAGGGCGTACCTTCTAAGAAATGGCGAAAGTGACGGACAGCCAAGTGCACCGCCAGCAATTCTCGATCGAAGGTAGAATAACCCGATTCTGCCTTGGACAGTTTTCTGCTGAAGAAGGCCAATGGGCGGGGCGAGCCTTTGACCACCTGCTCGAGTACTGCACCAATAGCGACGTCGCTGGCATCAGTGGAGAGAAGGAGAGGGGCGTGTGGGATAGGAAAAGTTAGAGCCGCAGCAGTTGATAGGGCCTTCTTTGCATTGCAGAAGGCTGCTTCTTGAAGGGGACCCCACTTCAGGTCCTTTGGCTTGCCCTTGAGGGAGGCGTAGAGGGGAGCAAGAGTGGCGGCAATGGCTGGCAGAAAACGGTGATAATAGTTGATCATGCCCAAGAATTCCTGCAGAGCTTTGACGGTCGAGGGCGTTGGGAAATTCTGAACGGCTGCTACCTTCTCAGGGAGGGGATGGACTCCTTCAGGAGTGATACGGTGCCCTAAGAACGACACTTCATTGGCGCCAAAGGTACACTTGTCGTACCGGACTACAAGGCCGTTTTGTTGCAGGCGGTCGAGCACGATGCGCAGGTGACGGAGGTGTTCCTCTTTCGAGGAGGAGAACACAAGTATGTCGGCCACATAACATACACAGAAAGGGAGGTCCCCTAAGATGCCATCCATGAGACGTTGAAACGTTGCCCCAGCATTACGAAGGCCAAAACAGGAGTAATTGAAGGTGTATGTGCCAAACGGAGTGGTGATGGCAGTCTTAGGGATGTCTTCTGGGTTCATAGGCACCTGATAATACCCCTTCAGGAGGTCGAGCGTAGAGAAAACCATTGCTTTGTGCAGGTAGGAGGTTACATCGGCAATGTTTGGGAGGGGGTAGTGATCCGGTTCGGTTTACATGTTCAGGCGCCTGTAATCCCCGCACGGACGGAGGGAGCCGTCTTTCTTCAGAACGATGTGTAAGGGTGACGACCATGTGCTGGAGGCCTTTTGGCAAAGGCCCATTTTCTCCATTTCGGCGAACGTCTGTTTGGCGGCTGCCAATCGTTCCGGTGCCAGACGTCTGAATTTTGCGAAGACTGGGGGTCCCGTCGTCTTGATATGGTGATAAATACCGTGCTTGGCAGGAACCGTGGGCGTTTGGCGAAGTTCTGGACGGAAAACTTCCGGGTACGACGTGAGGAGGTGGGCGTAGGCATCCGTGGGTGCGCTGATGTGGAGAGCGAGGTTAGAGGGGGCGGGTTGAAGAGGTGTCGACAAGTACGAGTCTGCGTTGACCAATCGTCGGTGGGCGACATCGACCAGAAGGTGGAAATGAGAGAGGAAATCCGCACCGAGGATTGGCATTGTGACATCAGCAACGAGAAACTTCCAATTGAATTTACCGTTTCCGAACGATAATGTGAGGCTCTCGTAACCGTAGGTGGGTATCGCAGATCCGTTGGCAGCTACCAAGCGGACGTCGGCAGATGTAGACAGACTACGTTGTGCCTTGAAGAGTTTCCTTGGCAAAAGAGAAAGACAAGCACCCGTGTCTACCAAAAATCGCACGCCCGTTCCCGCATCCTGTAAAAAGAAAAGATTAGAAACATGGGAGGCCACCGCCACAAGCGATGGCCTACTTACACATTTTTTGGCCACTGACAATCTTTGGCACATTTCTTCGCGGTTGCCCCGAATCTGAAGTGATAGTAGCAAAACTGCGGCGGATGGGAGGTAGTAAGTGGCTGTAGAAGTCGTTCATTGGGGCGCGAGCGATTGGTGGGTGGTGGGCGGCTTTGTCGCCGCTTCGGCACGTCACGGGGTAGGCGTGTATGTCCTACGGTGTTCATGTCAGCTTCGGTTGACGTTGAATAGGCATCCTCGTCGTCAGGGGTGGAGGCGTTGATGGAGGTCTTGAAGTGGCTGTCCATAAGGGCGTCGGCTTTGGTCATCAAGTCCTTTATGGGTAAACTATCGACATCGGGTATGGCAGCGCGCACAGGTTCAGGTAAACGGCGTATCCAAAGGGCACGGAGTAGGTTCACCTCACGAGGAGAGCCGTCTGCGGCAGGTTGAAGGCGAGCGATACTGGTCATTTCCCTGAGGGCAAGCGAAGCCCTTTGGTCCCCCAACGGTTGTTGCAAGAGCTGAAAGTATTTTGCTATACGGGCGGCTGGTGACGGCGAGTACTGCTGCAGAAGGTATGATTTGAGGTCGTAATACGCTATTGGGGTGTCTCCTTGTTCACAAAGCCAGTCGGATATTTCTGGGAAGGTGTCCTCGGGTATCGCCGCGAGAACATAATCCGCTTTGGTGGTTGAGCGAGTCACGTCCCTGATACGAAACTGGACTTCTGCGCGCTGAAACCAAGCAAACGCCTCTCCGCTGGCAAACGATGAAAGTTTGAATGGAGTGGCAGCAGCACCAACTGCCGTAGAGTCCGCCATAGTACCAACGATGAAGGGGCGAGGGGGTGGGGGTGAAAGGCGGTGGGAGCGAGTCGACTTCCGGGGTCACCAATGTGACGGGCCGAGAGAGGAGTTGTGAAATCAAAGGCAGATTGGAAACGACTGAGCTATAATGTTATAGAACACTCTCCTTTATATACAAAACGGCAAGGTTACAGGACATGGCATGTTTGAGAGACAGACAAAGTTCACAGGAAAACCGGAGACATGATCATTCAGGTTCTTTTTAGTGCGAGGGAAGAGCGCAGATACAAGCAAAATATATACAATAGGAATTATGTACAATTGTGTGACACACGGTTGGTACAATATATATATATATGTGTGTGTGTGTGTATGTATATATGCATAAATGCTGTCTATATTATATATGGAATACAATATATATGTACACACACACACATATATATATATATATATATATATATATATATATATATATATATATATATATAGATAGATAGATATATATGTATATACATACATATGTAAATATGCATAAATATATATATACTAAATATGTCTTACTTATAACTTTAATCACTAAATTGGTCGAAATATATTTCCTGGTTTTTTTTATGGGCCTTTTTGAAGAAACATACAGTATATACTATATATATGTGTGTGAGTGCGTGTGTGTGTGAGTACAAATCAGGAAAGTTAACTAATGATAAACATAAAATCACTAAAATAAAGGTGAAAAACTTTGATTAGACTTAATTCAACGTCGATGTCACTAATACGACGAAATTACAAACTCCAAACATGACTTTTCACTTATTTTCATGGCTAAAATTATATATATATATATATATATATATATATATATATATATATATATATATATATATATATATATATAATATATATATATATATATATATATATATATATATATACATATATATATATATATATATATATATATATATATATATATATATATATATATATATATATATATATATACATATATATATATTATATATATACATATATATATATATATATATATATATATATATATATATATATATATATATACATATATATATATATATATATATATATATATATATATATATATATATATATATATATATATATATATATATATATATGAAGCCTGATTTAAATATCTGAGGAATTCCCCCTTCCCCGTCAACACTAATAAGTGTATTCGCCAATTATCAAATGTTGTTGGGTCTTAGCGTTAACAAAGTTAAATTTTCTAATGGGGTTGTTTATCTCTCCTCGGGTTACGGTCTTGTGAATACATACAATGGTCAACCCCATATAACCCCAAATTCCTATTGATCTCGCTCTTTACTTTACTGTGAATATCTGAATGGAATTGCCATTTCTTCTACAACTGAAAAGCAAATTGAAGAATAATCAGAACTCCTGGCTATATCAGGGATCACAGACCCATTTCTTACTTTCAGAAATGTTGAGATTCTGTTATTTAATGTCATGCTAGAAGAGAAAATCACCATCATCCTCTTGAGAGTCTAATACTTTGATGCCATCTTACTGGAAACTCAGGAGAAACTTGTTCGAGCCTCCTAGAGATATTTATGAAAGAAGACTACTTCTGCCCACATAAAGATGACCATTTACACCATTACACCTCTGTACCCTCTCCTTGGTGTCCCCTTTTCATCATTTACATGGCAGTAACTAAAGAGAGGACCTCCAACGCCCAACCCTGATCAGGATATATGCCAGGGACATCGATGACATCTTCGTTGCCTTTTACACTTAGGGATTTTAAAGGCCGCTCAAGGCCGCTCATGAATGGCAGAGGCAAGGGACAGTGACGTTGCCCTAGCAAGCAGCACAATGCCCTAGGCATTGACCATACACATGACGACCAGTGCCCAAGCCATCGCTCCACCCAACCTAGGACCAGGGATGGCCAGAGTAACTCTATCATAACTTTATCATTAGTAAGAGTGCTCATGTAGTATACGAGAATAAAATCAAATATCCGAAAATAAATGTCTAACCCTCAGCAACTGCTACATTACAGAAGCACTTGCGTGCTCCCATTAACCGCCGTATAATTTCCATTATTACGTAGAATTTCATATTCATAAACCTACAATCCAACCGCTAATCTAGGTCACAAAAATTATCCAAAGGAAATCTACAGAATTTTCCAACAGCTGAAGATTGCAGAAACCATGAACATTCATCAGCAACACACTGTCAAATTTTAATAGATTACAAAATCGGAAATGAAATCAGAAATAGATATCATAGTTTGACTCCCAAAGATCTGCGAGTTGCGTGTCGAAACTGAATAATACATCTATCAATTCTGTTGTCATAGATACTATGGCCATAAACGTAATGAATAAAGTAAGGAATGTCAGTAAAACCTCTAATTCCAGACTTGATGCAGATTTTATAAGCATTCTGCATATTTGAATTCATAACATCAATGTCAGAAGTCAAGTGCAGCCCCGATTACGTGAATGACTGCTGAACCAAAATACCGAATGACTAGTATTTATAGAAATAAATTCTTGACTTACGTAACTTCTTTCGATGAAAAAAATATCATTTAATTGATGCTGAAGCGGAATTAACGTCCTCGTTTAATTTCTTCAGTCAAAGGGATATAGTAATTAGAAAACGAAAATTAAAAGATAAGGAAAAATGTTTTCCTTTATAGTTGGTGTCGGTTGTTCGCATAGTCCATCCTTCATCATCTTGTGAGTCTCCCTTTTATTCTATCTTATCTTTATATGTATGATAGGAAAGACCCTCTACATTACATTCATCATCATCATCATCATCATCTACGCCTATTGACGCAAAGGATCTCGGTTAGATTTCGCCAGTCATCTCTATCATGACCTTTTAATTTATTACTTGTCCGTTCATCGTCTCCTACTTCACGTTTCATAGTCCTCAGCCATATAGGCCTTGGCTTTCCAACTCTTCTAGTGCCTTGTGGAGCCTAGTTGAAAGTTTGGTGAACTAATCTTTCTCGATGAGTGCGAAAACCATCTCCATCTACCCCTCACCAGGATCTCAGCAACAGGCACTAGAGCAATCTCTCTCATAGTTTCATTTCTAATCCTGTCCTACCATTTAACTCCCAATATGCTTCTGAGGGCTTTGTTCTCAAATCTACAAAATCTGCTTCTGAGAGCTTTGTTCTCAAATCTACAAAATCTGTTGGATATTGTTTCATTGTCATACCACGAATCATGTCCATACAGTAACACCGATCTCACAAAACTGATGTGTAGTCTGCTTTTTATATATAATTTCAGGTGGTTTGAGTTCCAAATTTTACTTAACTTTGCCGTTAGTGAGAGTAAAAAGACTCGCGTACCTTTTTGCAAACCCCAAATTTAGAGAAAGTAATTAAGTCATTTGTACAATATTTCCAGCATTTTAAAAGAATGAAATTTTGTGGTACAATTTTCCATACTGCTTTTTTTTGAAGCATAGAAATGAAATTCCACACCATAATAAATATCCGAATTCATCCAGCTATCAGGATTTATTGAAATTCGCCCCGTAAAATCGGTTTAATTAACTAGAATGCATTTACATCCGCCCCCCCCCCCCTCCCCCCCCCTACTCCAACAGGGTTACTATCCAAGTCAAAGAGGGAGGAAATAACTACATGCAACTAGATCATCATAAATAACATATATCCGATACTGAGACCACACATAAATAACGGAGAATCAATTACATTCCTTTTGCGATAGATTAAAAATGAATTAACCAATTATAGCTAACGAAACCCAGATTTGACAAAAAGTGGGACTTATTTGAGTGTCAGGAAAACATTCAATTTTCAACATTCACATTCATCTGTAGGTTAATGGATTCCTGACTTGATCTAGGTTTGATCAATAGTACGTATTCATCAGCCAATCTGTGAAAGGTTTAGCTAAAAAAAAAAAAGAAAGAAAAAAAAAGGAATGTAAATATCGTCTCTGACATGAAGCGAATGATACAGAGAAATACATTCAAATGCATGTTCATACTCACAAATCATTGCAACTTGAGAGACTTGTATCCTTTGCTTGGTAGTTGAATGCTCAATCAGGATTTCAATTCGTTCATGAAAAGGAAAAAAGAGAAAGGTAATTTAAAAGAAAAGCTGAGATGGCTAATAGGAATATTGTTGCTTGAAAGATTAGAAAATAATGAATTGAATGGCAGGCGTAGTAAAGATGTGATAAGAGTATCACGACTGAGATAGTATGGGCACGTGTTAAGGATGGAAGGTTGGTAGGGGATGAGTAGGGCTTAGGAGGAACCTGTAAAAGGGGGGAAGATCGAGAAGGAGGTGGAGAATTAGATGGCAAGATAAGGTGTAGGATGATATAGAGAGAAGGGGTTTGGTAGAAGAGGATGCCTTTGAGAGAAGTCATTACAGAGGGCGCATCAAGAAGCAACCGACCCCTTAATTTTTCGTCCCGCGACGCATCCCGATCCATAGCGCGACGAAAAACACCGAAAAATATAGGGATAACGGTGGGAAAGGTCAGCTTATAAACGTAGACACTTTTCTTTTATGCTTGAATCAGTTTGATTATTAAAGTCTAAGGCTTAATGATAAGAATTTGAAAGGCTGTCTCAGAGTAACGACTAAGTAAAAGTTTTCAGATACATATAGTATTTTCCTAAGACAAGCAGACTCCTTGCCGAAAAAAATTTAATTGCCTACTTTTAAAAAACCATAGCTTTAATTTTTTTCATCTAAATTTTATGTCTGCCATGACTCGACTAATACATTCTGTCAAAATACAGGGACCCACCCACCCCACCCTGGCTACG
The DNA here is from genome assembly GCF_036898095.1 of Palaemon carinicauda. Lineage (NCBI taxonomy): Eukaryota > Metazoa > Arthropoda > Malacostraca > Decapoda > Palaemonidae > Palaemon > Palaemon carinicauda. Next base: position 180,714,816 of record NC_090726.1, read on the forward strand.
CTCATGAGCATTTTTCGAAGGGATCCAAAAACTAATTTCATCTTAATTTGCTTCTTTTATAAGATTTCCCGGATGTTAACGAGATCGACAGTTTAGGGAAACTTATATCATGCGCTTGATAGATGCCTTGAAAAAAAACCCTGAATTTCATTAAAGTCTTAGTCTGAAACTTCAGCAGGTTCCTGGCACAAGTTTATAAGAAGTCTCTTGTGGTTTTAGATTCTCGATCTTGTCGACCTCAGATAAGACTCAAAACTCTTCCATTCATCGACAGAATTATTTCAAGATGGGTAAAGTGATATGTTTGCATACGATATTTAATTTGCTTATAAAGGTTCAGAGGTTTAAAGGTCGCTTATGAATGGTAGAGGCAAGGGAGAGTGACAATGTCCTAGCTAGCAGGACAATGCCCTAGAGACTGACCATATATACATATGACCAGTGACCAAGCACCGTCACCACCCAAGATAGGACCAGGGAGGGCCATGCCCCACCCCCTCCTTAGCTCACAAGGATGGTGAGGTTGTAAACTACAAAAAACTATCAAACATGGGTGAGTTTCGAACCCCAGCCCGGCAGATAGCCAGGCGGGGAAGTTTCCAATAGGCCACAACAACCTTGTTGAAATAGCATTGATGCAAAAGATCCAGATGAGAAATCAATATTTTGTATTCACCTTTGTATGACTTTCAATTCCTAAATATGCAGACGTTGTCATATAAGCATCAATCACCATCTGAGAAAAAGCAGCAACAAAATATTTGTATGTAATTCCTGAAGTATTTTACCCTTCAAGAGATCTTGTCCCCAGATGACGTATTGCTATAAATATATGCTACAAAACACTACACAAAAAGAAATCTGGCCTGTAATGTATATTTCTTTCTTTTTTTTAATACTTCGTGATTATAAGTAAAGCAACAGCGCTGTCACACGCAGATATGATATAAAACTTAGTTACTTTAGTGAATACAAGTTAATAACTATAAATAAATACATATTCGATAAGGAATGGGATCAGGGATTTCTCAAAATCATTCCAACGTTAATTGGAGAAAATACCTATGTCTTTTCAATGTAACTCACCAGCACAAGACCAGGATTCTGGAATCACACGGGATCAGTTTAACAAAACCAAACTGGTCATTAAACGTTGGTATGCTCAGTCCCATAGTAAAGTTTGCCCAACGCCAGTGGCTTCCTACTTAATAAATCCTAGGTGTTCGCGAATGAGGGTTGAAGTGATCAGCGTCTTGACTCCCATTTACAGGTAAATAGCATAACCCTACCTAGACTAACCTAACCTAATCTAACCTAACCTAACCGTAAACCGAATTGCATGCTCTCTGGAATCGTAAATTCATTACAGCTCCCACAACCAATACACACACACACAAACACACACACACACAACCACATAGGGTTGGAGTTGCGTATTGGAATCGTTCCTTCCTGACATTCAAAGAACTGGGGTTTGATTACCGCTCAAGCTCGATAGTTTCTTATAGTGCCTGCAATCTCACCATCCTTGTGAGCTGAGGATGGGGTGTTTGGTGAGGTCATCAGCAGCCATTGCCTAGCTCTCCCTGATCCTAGCTTGGGTGGAGAGGGGGCTTGGGAGCTAACTATAGGTATATATAGTCAATATCTAGAGCATTGTCATGACAGCTAGGGCATTGTCTGAGTCATATGCCTCTGCCAATCATAAGCGACCATTAAACTCCATCTTGCGTCATTAATGGGTTCCAAGAGATCAAAATTGAGGCGACTTTCGATATAAGTCGGATTTTGTCATCAAAAGTGACCCATGTCTTCCCTTTACACGTACTGAGCCTGAAAAAGTACTTACAACCTGCTATAATTATATAAAAATCAGATAACTATATTAATGAGCTTTCATGTGAAGTAATATTGTACGGAACAGCACTTAATCATTTTTATGACGTAGAAACCAACGTAAAAATCGTGGAAAACTGCCTAATGCGAATCTTATTTATCCATTTCATATATTATGATGACTGGCATAAAGTGGGCACTTACGTAAGCCGAACCGACATAACTGGAGTACTGTTTTATGTGTGTATATACACTAATATATATATATATATATATATATATATATATATATATATATATATATATATATATGTATGTATGTATGTATATACACATATACACATATACACATGTATACATATATACATATATATATATATATATATATATATATATATATACATATATACATATATACATATATATATACATATATATATATATATATATATATATATATATGTATATATATATATATATATATGTATGTGTATATATATATATATATATATATATATATATGTATATATACATACATATATATATATATATATATATATATATGTATATATATATACATACATATATATATATATATATATATATATATATATATATATATATATATGTATGTATGTATGTATAGATATGTCTGTGTATGTGTATGCCAGTGCATGGTAATATATATGTACATATAAACATGGTTACAGACCTCAATAATAATTATATATAAACATGTATATAGGTGTATATATATGTTTATATGTTAGTGTATGTACAGTATATCTATATTTATACATATACATATATATGTAAATTCATAATCCTCGCCATATCCAGCGCATTCTATTTGGTGACAAAGAGACCCGTAAGCTTGGAATTGAAACTAGACAATAAATCCCAACGCTGACTAAATTGTTTTCTCTTCAGAGCAAAAATGAATTAACCAATTATTCTTAACGAGCTCAATCTAGATAAGATGGGAGCTGATTATGCAACGGGAAAAATATACCAGTTTACCCATTTAGGCTCTTTCAAGTCCACCAAAAAGTGGTCCATCTTCGGGTTAACGAATCGACTACAAAAACTGTTTGTTTTCATTGGTCAATCAGTGACCGAAATTAGTCGCATACGAAAGGAACAATCTTTTTATACAGATAAATGATGATAAATCTCAGATCTGCTTTATTTATTCCATCACATATTTTCATTCATAAATAATGTTTGTGTTATTTATTACTTTGAGTAAAAGAAGTAATCAACAAGAAAATATTTCCCTTTAATATACTCATGGAAGTTATAATGTATTTATTGTGTGTAATGTGGTTTTATATGTTTAACGTATTATGTGTATATGTATACACCCACACACACACACTCCCACCACTGATCTTCATAAGATTATACAGAGTAAAGATATCTTGGGCTGATCTTCTTAGAAAGACGTATAGTCACCAGGATCAGGACTTAACGTCTCAATGTAAGAATCAATACAGAGTAAGAAGTGCCAGGGAATAAAAGAAAAAGTAAGACGTAAGTAGAAAATAAGTGATAGAAATAATTGTTAAAAAATATAATAAATGCTTAAAAAATCAAGTAAAGGAGCTGAGATAAATGAAATAAAAGATGTTACTTCAAGCTAAAATTCCAAGAAAATACCACAAAAATTGGATGAAGAAATCTCTAATAGGTGCACAAAACATCTTGGTTGACGGAAATTGAATAAAAGTTAATGTGAGACTAAGCTTCCTTGGAAGTAGGGTGAGAGGTGTATGGATGGTCCAAGGAGGATGAAAAAAAGGAACAGGGATAATATGCAATCTCCATTTGGCGCTTTCGTTTCTATGGAATTAGCACATCATTAAATTACAGAATAGATGCTAACCAGAATGTCAGCCGGGCAAGCCCAAACCCCAACTGTGGTGCCCAAGCACAGCAGTGGCCTCCCCAGTAAACAGATTAAACTCACGGTCCCGAGCTAGGATCGATCTGACGCTATGCAAATGCTATGGAAACACGTTACCACTGTACTTGCCAGAATTATGTCTATCTCAAATATACACAAAACAAATCATTTCTTATTTTTCTTCATTTTTTATGGCTTCTTGAAACACACATTATTTCGTGACTTTTATCCAGGTGAAACAAGAATGTAAATAGTGCACTGCAATTTCAAACAGCAGCCTCATTGCATATGCCCTTGTTTAGAATCACATCAAATAACTACAAGACCGATTAAAGAATAATCTATTTAAAATATACAAAAACTAAATCCTAATGTTCTAAAAGGATTTTTTGAATGCTGGATCCTCATTGTTTATCCAGGATATGATAAAAATACATAAATGTCCTGGAAAAAGATAAATGGAATCGGAATTTATCTTACAAAGATAAAAGGTAAGTAGTGAATAACTGGAGATCAAATTTCTTTTTTTCTTCCATGTACCATTCAGAAGTTAATTGCCTTTTTCTCCAACCTTTATCAAATCAGTTTTGTAACAGCATTGGTTCGCACATCCTTCTTACTTTCTGAATTCAAAACCCCTTAAAGGTTTTAAAGGCCGGTCATGAATGGCAGTGACAAGGGACAGTGACAATGTCCTAGCAGGACTATGACCTAGACACTGACCACATATACATATGATCAGCGTCAAAGCCCCCTCTCCATCCAAGTTAAGACCAGGGAAGGCTAGGCAATGGCTGCTGATGACTCAGCAGCCCTTGCCTGGATCCCCAGAGCCCCCCATCCTTAGGTCGGAATTATGATAAGGTTACAGACAATACAAGAAACTATAGAGTTTGAGTTCCCTCGAACCCCAGTCCGGCAGAGCGCCAGACAGGGAAGTTTCCATTAGGCCACCACAACCCCTTCCTAAGGAAGAAAAATAAGTGGGGATTTCATAACAAAATCCTCTTAACGTATATGTAAACTACTTTAGTCGGACACATATCAGGCCTTAGGCCTTATACACCTAATTACAATATGCACAGAAAAACCACTAATGACTCCAGCTGTTCTGTGGAGAATTTAATTTGAAGTGAAGTGAGAGCACAAGGCTGAATTGTTTTATTCATTCTTTTTATGATGAGCTTCATTACATGGGATTGTTTCTATTGTGTTTCTCTAACCATAAAATTTTCGTGATGAATCTAACCAGTTTGACAACTAAATGAAACTATTATGAGTGCTGCCTTTAATCACAAACACGGGAATTATTACAGTATGTCCTACACACACATGTTTTTAGTGGAGAGAATACAACAAATATATGAAATAAACTCCAATCCATAACCTTTATTAATACATTATTTTCCCTTATATTATAATAATGTAATCTCAATCGTATATCACCGTAATCTAAATACGCATTCATTTCTACTGGTACATTTTGGTTTTTCGAAAACTGTATTAAAAAAAAAGAATAATTTTCTCGCTGGCCCAGCATTGTAATGAGTTTCCTAACTGACCTTCAATAGATAGTAAACTAATGGCCCCCAACACACCATATATTTCTGTCTCGAACCCACAAGTTCTCCTTTTCACTTTGATGAACTTCCAGAAACCTACGAGAGAACTCCCAGGAATATGAGACAAGGGGAGATATAGAAATGGATACCTTAATGCGTTGAAAGGATTTGCGTATCACTATGATCAGCAAACTTTACTAGTCAGGGTAACCCATAATAGGTTTCTTATCTACGAGGGATCAGACGAAAATATCCCACCGACACCAATTCTCAGTGGCCAACGTGATGATAAAAACTGGCCAAACCCCGAATATGAATTGACATGATCAGCATAGCTGTACTAATCAGGGCCACCAATACAAGGTTGGTTTACTGTGAGCTATCAGACAAAAATCTCCCACCATCATCAATCTGCAGTGGTCAGCGTAGTGATGAAAACTGGTCAAAAGCAGATATGAATTGACATGATCAGCAAACCTACACTAGACAGGGCCACCAATAATAGGTTTTTCTATAAGCGATCAGACTAAAATCTCCCACCGGCGCCAATATGCAGGGGTCAGCTTTGTGATAACTGGTCAAACCTCAGACATGAATTGACATGATCAGCAAAGCTGTACTAATCAGGGTCACCAATACTAGGTTGATTTGCTGTGAGCGGTCTGAGGAAAATCCCCCCCCCCCTCCCCCAACATTAATCTGCAGTGGTCAGCGTAGTGATGAAAACTAGTCAAACCCCAGACATCAATTGACAAGATCAGAAAAACTATAGTAGTCAAGGCCACCCATGCTAAGTTGGTTCGCTGTGAGCGAACAGTAAAAAATCTCCTACCATCACCAATCCGCACTAGCCAACGTAGTAATGAAACCTGGCCAAACACCAGACATGAATTGGACTAGAAACAGTAGCATTTGTTGTTGTTGTTGTTGTTGTTGATGATGATGTTACAAGAGCTGCTTATCTCTAGCCTGAATCACGTTACCTTATGAGGACAAATTGAGTTTGTTCCATTCCACCTTTTCTCCCCCCAAATGAACAGCCTTTGGAATGGGTGATATCGAGATGGGATTCAAGTTGCACCAAATTCCGAGAAAGTTCTGGCAATAGGAAACGGATGAGAGCTGGAATAGAGATGCGTGGATATCCGGGAACCGCAGGAGTGTTTGCAACATAGAACAGAATGGCAGTGTGTGTTTATTGATCAACTGTCAAATGTATTATGTACATGCATTTGCAAGGTTACGGATTGAGTTTGGATTCGGCTTTCGTTTAGCACTTATGAAATAGACGTGACTATATAGAAGGTATATATATATATATATATATATATATATATATATATATATATATATGTATATATATATATATGTATATATATATATATATGTATATATATATATATATGTATATATATATATATATATATATATATATATGTATATATATATATATATATATATATATATATATATATATATATATATATATATATCTGTGTGTGTATGTATATATGCATAAATGCTGTCTATATAATATATGGAATACAATATATATATACACACACATATATATATATATATATATATATATAATATATATATAGATAGATAGATAGATAGATAGATAGATAGATAGTTAGATAGATAGATATATATATATATATATGTAAATATGCATAAATATATATATATACTAAATATGTCTTACTTATAACTGTAATCACTAAATCGGTCGAAATATATGTTCTGTTTTTTTATGGGCGTTTTTGAAAAAACATACAGTATATACTATATATATGTGTGTGAGTTTGTGTGTGTGTACAAATCAGGAAAGTTAACTAATGATAAACATAAAATCACTAAAATAAAGGTGAAAAACTTTGATTATACTTAATTCAACGTCGATGTCACTAATACGACGAAATTACAAACTCCAAACATGACTTTTCACTTATTTTCATGGCTAAAATTTATATATATATATATATATATATATATATATATATATATATATATATATATGAAGCCTGATTTATATGTCCAAGGAGTTCCACTTCCCCGCCAACACTAATAAGTGTATTTGCCAGTATCAAATGTTGTTGGGTCTCCGTTAACAAAGTTAAATTTTCTAATGGGGCTGTTTTTCTATCCTCGGGTTACGGTTTTGTGAATACCTACAATGGTCAACCCTATATAACCTCAAATTCCTATTGACCTCGCTCTTTACTTTGTTGTGAATATCTGAATGGAATTGCCATTTCTTCTACAACTGAAAAGCAAATTGAAGAATCATCAGAACTCCTGGCTATATCAGGGATCACAGACCTATTTCTTACTTTCAGAAATGTTGAGATTCTGTTATCTAATGTCATGCTAGAAGAGAAAATTCACCATCATCCTCTTGAGAGTCTAATACTTTGATGCCATCTTACTGGAAACTCAGGAGAAACTCGTTCGAGCCTCCTAGAGATATTTATGAAAGAAGACTACTTCTGCCCACTTAAAGATGACCATTTATACCATTACACCTCTCTACTCTCACCTTGGTGTCCCCTTTTCATCATTTACATGGCAGTAACTAAAGAGAGGACCTCCAACGCCAACCCTGATCAGGATATATGCCAGGGACATCGATGACATCTTCGTTGCCTTTTACGCTTAAAGATTTTAAAAGCCGCTCAAGGCTGCTCATGAATGGCAGAGGCAAAGGACAGTGGCATTGCCCTAGGAAGCAGCACAATGCCCTTGACATTGACCATACATACGACCAGTGCCCAAGCCATCGCTCCACCCAACCTAGGACAATGGATGGCCAGATAATGGCTGCTGATGACTCGTCAGGCAGACCTGTAGGCTCTCCCAAACACCCCATCCTTAGCTCACAAGGATGGTGAGGTTGTTGTGACCAAAGGAACTAACGAGATTGAGCGGAACTCAAACCCCAGTCTGGCGATCACCAGGCAGAGACGTTACCAATAGGTCACAACAACCCTTAACAACTCCTACTAAGGCAATCATTCTTCAAGTGAACACTGAGTAACTCTATCAAAACTTTATCCTTAGTAAGAGTGCTCATGTAGTATACGAGAATGAAATCAAATATTCGAAATTAAATGTCTAACCCTCAGCAACTGCTACATTACAGAAGCACTTGCGTGCTCCCATTAACCGCCGCATAATTTCCATTATTACGTAGATTTTCATATTCATAAACCTACACTCCAACCGCTAATCTAGGTCACAAACATTATCCAAAGGAAATCTACAGAATTTTCCAACAGCTGATGATTGCAGAAACCATGAACATTCATCAGCAACACACTGTCAAATTTTAATAGATTACAAAATCGGAAATTAAATCAGAAATAGATATCATAGTTTGACTCCTAAAGATCTGCGAGTTGCCTGCCGAAACTGAATAATACATCTATCAATTCTGTTGTCATAGATACTATGGCCATAAACGTAATGAATAAAGTAAGGAATGTCAGTAAAACCTGTAATTCCAGACATGATGCAGATTTTATAAGCATTCTGCATATTTGAATTCATAACATCAATGTCAGAAATCAAGTACAGCCCCGATTATGTGAATGACTGCTGAACCAAAATACCAAATGAATAGTATTTATAGAAATAAATTCTTGACTTACGTAACTTCTTTCGATGAACAAAATATCATTCAATTGATGCTGAAGCGGAATTAACGTCCTCATTTAATTTCTTCAGTCAAAGGGATATAGTAATCAGAAAACGAAAATTAAAAGATAAGGAAAAATGTTTTCCTTTATAGTTGGTGTCGGGTGTTCGCATAGTCCATCCTTCATCATCTTGTGAGTCTCCTTTTTATTCTATCTTATCTTTATATGTATGATAGGAAAGACCCTCTACATTACATTCATCATCATCATAATCATCTCCTACGCCTATTGACGCAAAGGGCCTCGGTTAGATTTCGCCAGTCATCTCTATCTTGACCTTTTAATTTATTACTTGTCCGTTCATCGTCTCCTACTTCACGTTTCATAGTCCTCAGCCATATAGGCCTGGGCCTTCCAACTCTTCTAGTGCCTTGTGGAGCCTAGTTGAAAGTTTGGTGAACTAATCTTTCTCGATGAGTGCGAAAACTATCTCCATCTACCCCTCACCAGGATCTCAGCGACAGGCACTAGAGCAATCTCTCTCATAGTTTCATTTCTAATCCTGTCCAACCATTTAACTCCCAATATGCTTCTGAGGGCTTTGTTCTCATATATACAAAATCTGCTTCTGAGAGCTTTGTTCTCAAATCTACAAAATCTGTTGGATATTGTTTCGTTGTCATACCACGACTCATGTCCATACAGTAACACCGATCTCACAAAACTGATGTGTAGTCTGCTTTTTATATATAATTTCAGGTGGTTTAAGTTCCAAATTTTACTTAACTTTGCCGTTAGTGAGAGTAAAAAGACTCGCGTACCTTTTTGCAAACCCCAAATTTAGAGAAAGTAATTAATAAGTCATTTGTACAATATTTCCAGCATTTTAAAAGAATGAAATTTTGTGGTAAAATTTTCCATACTGCTTTTTTTTTGAAGCATAGAAATGAAATTCCACACCATAATAAATATCCGAATTCATCCAGCCATCAGGATTTATTGAAATTCGCCCCGTAAAATCGGTTTAATTAACTAGAATGCATTTACATCTGCCCCCCCCTCCCCCCCCCCCCCCCTACTCCAACAGGGTTACTATCCAAGTCAAAGAGGGAGGAAATAACTACATGCAACTAGATCATCATAAATAACATATATCCGATACTGAGACCACACATAAATAACGGAGAATCAATTACATTCCTTTTGCGATAGATTAAAAATGAATTAACCAATTATAGCTAACGGAACCCAGATTGACAAAAAGTGGGACTTATTTGAGAGTCAGGAAAACATTCAATTTTCAACATTCACCGCATTTTGAATCCACTAAAAGTAGAGTACATTCATCTGTAGGTTAATGGATCCCTGACTTGATCTAGGTTTAATCAAAGTACGTATTCATCAGCCAATCTGTGACAGGTTTAGCTAAAAAAAAAGATAAAAAAAAGGAATGTAAATATCGTCTCTGACATGAAGCGAATGATACAGAGAAATACATTGAAATGCATGTTCATACTCACAAATCAGTACAAATTGGGAGATTTACATCCTTTGCTTGGTAGTTGAATGCTCAATCAGGATTTCAATTCTTCCATGAAAGGAAAAGAGAAAGGTTTTTTAAAAGAAAAGCTGAGATGCCTTATAGGAATATTACTGCTTGAAAAATTGGAAAATGATAAAATGAATGGTAGGCGTAGTAAAGATGTCATAAGAGTATCACGACTGAGATAGTATGGCACGTGTTAAGGATGGATAGTGGGTAGGGGATGAGTAGGGCTTGGGAGGAACCTGTAAAAGGGGGGAAGATCGAGAAGGAGGTTGAGAATTAGATGGCAAGATAAGGTGTGGGATGATATTGAGAGAAGAGGTTTGGTGGAAAAGGATGCCTTTGATAGAAGTCATTACAGAGGGCGCATCAAGAAGCAACCGACCCCTTAATTTTTCGTCGCGCGACGCATCGCGATCCATAGCGCGACGAAAAACACCGAAAAACACCGAAAAATATAGGGATAACGGTGGGGAAGAAGGTCAGCTTATAAACGTAGACACTTCTCTTGTACGCCTGAAACTATTTCAGTATTAAAGTCTAAGGCTTAATGATAAGAATTTAAAAGGCTGTCTCAGAGTAACGACCAAGTGCAAGTTTAAAGATACATATAGTATTTTCCTAAGACAACCAGACTCCTTTCCGCAAAAATTTTATTTCCTACTTTTAAAAAACCATAGCTTTATTTTTTTATCTAAATTTTATGTCTGCCATGACTCGACTAATACATTTTGTCAAAATACAAGGACCCACCCACCCCACCCTGGCTACGCTCATGAGCATTTTTCGAAGGGATCCAAAAACTAATTTCATCTTAATTTGCTCCTTTTATAAGATTTCCCGGATGTTAACGAGATCGACAGTTTAGGGAAAATTATATCATGTGCTTGATAGATGCCTTGAAAAAAACCCTGAATTTCATTAAAGTCTTAGTCTAAAACTTCAGCAGGTTCCTGGCACAAGTTTATACGAAGTCTCTTGTGGTTTTAGATTCTCGATCTTGTCGAGCTCAGATAAGACTCAAAACTCTTCCATTCATCGACAGAATTATTTCAAGATGGGTAAAGTGATATGTTTGCATACGATATTTAATTTGCTTATAAAGGTTCAGAGGTTTAAAGGTCGCTTATGAATGGTAGAGGCAAGGGAGAGTGACAATGTCCTAGCTAGCAGGACAATGCCCTAGAGACTGACCATATATACATATGACCAATGACCAAGCACCGTCACCACCCAAGATAGGACCAGGGAAGGTCATGCCCCACCCCCTCCTTAGCTCACAAGGATGGTTAGGTTGTAGACTCTACAAAAAACTATCGAACTTGGTGAATCTCGAACCCCAGCCCGGCAGATAGCCTGGCGGGTAAGTTTCCAATAGGCCACAACAATCCTTAACCTTGTTGAAATAGCATTGATGCAAAAGATCCAGATGAGAAATCAATATTTTGTATTCACCTTTGTATGATTTTTAATTCCAAAATATGCAGACGTTGTCATATAAGCATCAATCACCATCTGAAAAAAAGCAGCAACAAAATATTTGTATGTAATTCCTGAAGTATTTTACCCTTCAAGAGATCTTGTCCCCAGATGACCTATTGGTATAAATATATCCTACAAAACACTACACAAATTAGAAATCTGGCCTGTAATGTATATTTCTTTTTTTTTAATACTTCATAATCATAACTAAGGCAACAGCGCTGTAACACGCAGATATGATATAAAACTTAGTTACTTTAGTGAATACAAGTTCATAACTATAAATAAATACATATTCGAGAAAAAACCTATGTCTTTTCAATATAACTCACCTGCACAAGACCAGGATTCTGGAAAACACACGGGATCAGTTTAACAAAACCAAACTGGTCATTAAACGTTGGTATGCTCAATCCCTTAGTATAGTTTGCCCAACGCCAGTGGCTTCCTACTTAATAAATCGTAGGTGTTCGCGAATGAGGGTTGAAGTGATCAGCGTCTTGACTCCCATTTACAGGTAAATAGCATAACCCTACCTAGATTAACCTAACCTAATCTAACCTAACCTAACCGTAAACCTAATTGCACGCTCTCTGGAATCGTAAATTCATTACAACTCCCACAACCAATACACACACACACACACACACAACCACATAGGGGTTGGAGTTGCATATTGGAATCGTTCCTTCCTGACATTCAAAGAACTGGGGTTTGATTACCGCTCAAGCTCGATAGTTTCTTATAGTGTCTGCAATCTCACCATCCTTGTGAGCTGATGATGGGGTATTTGGTGAGGTCATCAGCAGCCATTGCCTAGCTCTCCCTGATCCTAGCTTGGGTGGAGAGGGGGCTTGGGAGCTGACTATAGGTATATATAGTCAGTATCTAGGGCATTGTCATGCCAGCTTGGACATTGTCTGAGTCATATGCCTCTGCCAATCATAAGCGGACATTAAACTCCATCTTGCGTCATTAATTGGTTCCAAGAGATCTAAATAAGGCCATCTTCAACGTAAGTCGGATTTTGTCATCAAAAGTGACCCATGTCTTCCCTTTACACGTACTGAGCCTGAAAAAGTACTTACAACCTGCTATGATTATATAAAAATCAGATAACTATATTAATGAGCTTCCATGTGAAGTAATATTGTACGGAACAGCACTTAATCATTTTTATGACGTAGAAGCCGACGTAAAATCAGGGAAAACAGCCTAATGCAAATCTTATTTATCCATTTCATATATTATGATGACTGGCATAAAGTTGGCACTTACGTAAGCCGAACCGACATAAACTGGAGTACTGTTTTATGTGTGTATATACACTAATATATATATATATATATATATATATATATATATATATATATATATATATATATATATATATGCAGCTATACATACATACATATACATATATATGATATATATATACAGCTATGCATACATACAAATACATATGTATATGATATATATACAGCTATACATACATACACATACACACACACAATATATATATATATATATATATATATATATATATATATATATATATATATATATATATATATATATATATATATATATATCCTGCGCATTCTATTTGGTGACAAAGAGACCCGCAAGCTTGGAATTGAAACTAGACAATAAATCCCAACGCTGACTAAATTGTTTTCTCTTCAGAGCAAAAATGAATTAACCAATTATTCTTAACGAGCTCAATCTAGATAAGAATGGGAGCTGATTTTGCAACGGGAAAAATATACCAGTTTACCCATTTAGGCTCTTTCAAGTCCACCAAAAAATGGTCCATCTACGGATTAACGAATCGACTACAAAAACT
>NC_090726.1:180733634-180743634 GCF_036898095.1 Palaemon carinicauda
TGTCTACAAGAGAGCAAACTTGATGCTGATACTGTGACGGCGCCGAGTAAGGCTGTGAACTCAAAGGCAGGTTGGAAACGACTGAGTTATATTATTGTAGAACATTCTCCTTATATACAAAACCTCAAGGCAACAGGACATAACAAGTTCACAAGACAGACAATATTACAGAGGAAAAACCAGACATGAATTTTCATGTTCGTTTTAGTGCGAGGGAAGAGCGAAGATACAAGCATAATATATACAAAAGGAATTATGTACAATTGTGTGAAACACGGTTGGTACATGGCTCCCCCCCTAAAAATGACATACTGTACATGTAAAATAGGGCGCCCTGATCTAGAGAGGCGAACTGTAGGCGGGTCATCTGGCAGAAGATAAGCAGGTTTTAGACGATCAATGGAGACCCAGTCTTCTTTGCCCCGAATGTTTAAGAGGAATGCTTTCGGACTGCGTTGGATCACAAGGAAAGGGCCCGTGTAAGGGGGCGTTAGTGGTGGCTTGCTGGTGTCGTTGCGCAGGAAGACGTGCATTGAAGAGTGCAAGTCCGTTGGTATGTGATGCTTCGCTGGGGGCTTGTAAGTCTGGCGGCACGGAGTAAATTTTCCCACGACGTGACGTATGCGCTGGAGATCGTCGGAGGAGGTTGTAGAAGGAAAAAATTCGGCAGGGACGACCAACGGATCGCCATACACCATTTCAGCTGCCGAGACGCCGAGGGCGTCTTTAGGAGTGGTCCCTAGTCCCAGGAGGACCCAGGGAAGCTGAGTAAACCACTTGCAATCCTTGCAGCAGGACATCAAAGCTGCTTTGAGGGTGCGATGAAAACGTTCAACCATTCCATTGGCAGCAGGGTTGTAGGCCGTTGTCTGATGTAGGGTGATGCCCACGAGATTCGCTAATGACGTCCACAATTGAGAGGTGAAGGTGGTTCCCCTGTCAGAAGTAATATGCTCAGGGATACCGAATCTTGAAATCCATCCAGAGAGTAAGGCAGATGTACATGAGGCGGACGTTGCAGTATCCATGGGAATGGCTTCAGGCCAACGAGTGGAGCGGTCGATGACGGTAAACAGGTAACGATGTCCTTGTGATGTGGGTAGGGGGCCTACAACGTCGACGTGAATGTGTGCGAAATGACGCTGAGGTTGAGGAAAGGTGCCCACTCCTTAATCCGTGTGTCGATGTACTTTGGAAGTTTGGCAAGAAGTGCCGTGCCAAATGAACTTTGCCTTCAGCAGCTGTGCAGTAGAACGGCACGAGGGATGTGAAAGACCGTGGATGAAATCAAACACCTGTCGGCGCATGGGAGCAGGAATCCAAGGTCGCGGTCTACCAGTACTGACGTCACAGAGGAGGGTGGTGTTGGAGTCTTTGAGGGGAAAATCTTCCCAACGGAGGGACGTGCAGGATGTCCTACAAGCTTGATACTCTGGATCCTGTCGTTGGGCTTCAGCCAGGGCGTTGTAATCCAATCCCAGTTGAACGGCAGCCAACGTGTTTCTTGACAGGGCATCGGCGACGGGATTCATTTTCCCAGTGACGTATTGGAGGGTGCAATTGTATTCAGCCACGGCGGAGAGATGTCGGCGTTGACGGGCGGACCAGGCGTCAGACTGTCGAGTGAAGGCGTGCACCAGAGGCATGTGGTCTGTGCGAATGACGAAGGGCGTACCTTCTAAGAAATGGCGAAAGTGACGGACAGCCAAGTGCACCGCCAGCAATTCTCGAACGAAGGTAGAATAACCCGATTCTGCCTTGGACAGTTTTCTGCTGAAGAAGGCCAATGGGCGGGGCGAGCCTTTGACCACCTGCTCGAGTACTGCACCAATAGCGACGTCGCTGGCATCGGTGGAGAGAAGGAGAGGGGCGTGTGGGATAGGAAAAGTGAGAGCCGCAGCAGTTGATAGGGCCTTCTTTGCATTGCAGAAGGCTGCTTCTTGAAGGGGACCCCACTTCAGGTCCTTTGGCTTGCCCTTGAGGGAGGCGTAGAGGGGAGCAAGAGTGGCGGCAATGGCTGGCAGAAAACGGTGATAATAGTTGATCATGCCCAAGAATTCCTGCAGAGTTTTGACGGTCGAGGGCGCGGGGAAATTCTGAACGGCTGCTACCTTCTCAGGGAGGGGATGGACTCCTTCAGGAGGGATACGGTGCCCTAACAACGACACTTCGTTGGCGCCAAAGGTACACTTGTCGTACCGGACTACAAGGCCGTTTTGTTGCAGGCGGTCGAGCACGATGCGCAGGTGACGGAGGTGTTCCTCTTTTGAGGAAGAGAACACAAGTATGTCATCCAAATAACATACACAGAAAGGGAGGTCCCCTAAGATGCCATCCATGAGACGTTGAAACGTTGCCCCAGCATTACGAAGGCCAAAACAGGAGTAATTGAAGGTGTATGTGCCAAACAGAGTGGTGATGGCAGTCTTGGGGATGTCTTCTGGGTTCATAGGCACCTGATAATACCCCTTCAGGAAGTCGAGCGTAGAGAAAACCTTCGCTTTGTGCAGGTAGGAGGTTAAATCGGCAATGTTTGGGAGGGGGTAGTGATCCGGTTCTGTTTGCATGTTCAGGCGCCTGTAATCCCCGCACGGACGGAGGGAGCCGTGTTTCTTCAGAACGATGTGTAAGGGTGACGACCATGTGCTGGAGGCCTTTTGGCAAAGGCCCATTTTCTCCATTTCGGCGAACGTCTGTTTGGCGGCTGCCAATCGTTCCGGTGGCAGATGTCTGAATTTCGCGAAGACTGAGGGTCCCGTCGTCTTGATATGGTGATAAATACCGTGCTTGGCAGGAACCGTGGGCGTTTGGCGAAGTTCTGGACGGAAAACTTCCGGGTACAACGTGAGGAGGTGGGCGTAGGTATCCGTGGGTGCGCTGATGTGGAGACCGAGGTTAGAGGGGGCGGGTTGAAGAGGTGTCGACAAGTACGAGTCTGCGTTGACCAATCGTCGGTGGGCGACATCGACCAGAAGGTGGAAATGAGAGAGGAAATCCGCACCAAGGATAGGCATTGTGACGTCAGCAACGAGAAACTTCCAATTGAATTTACCGTTTCCGAACGATAATGTGAGGTTCTCGTAACCGTAGGTGGGTATCGCAGATCCGTTGGCAGCTACCAAGCGGATGTCGGCAGATGTAGACAGACTACGTTGTGCCTTGAAGAGTTTCCTTGGCAAAAGAGAACAACAAGCACCCGTGTCTACCAAAAATCGCACGCCCGTTCCTGCATCCTGTAAAAAGAAAAGATTAGAAACATGGGAGGCCACCGCCACAAGCGATGGCCTACTTACACGTTTTTTGGCCACTGACAATCTTTGGCACATTTCTTCGCGGTTGCCCCGAATCTGAAGTGGTAGTAGCAAAACTGCGGCGGATGGGAGGTAGTAAGTGGCTGTAGAAGTCGTTCGTTGGGGCGCGAGCGATTGGTGGGTGGTGGGCGGCTTTGTCGCCGCTTCGGCACGTCACGGGGTAGGCGTGTATGTCCTACGGCATTCACGTCAGCTACGGTTGACGTTGAATAGGCATCCTCGTCGTCAGGGGTGGAGGCGTTGATGGAGGTCTTGAAGTGGCTGTCCATAAGGGCGTCGGCTTTGGTCATCAAGTCCTTTATGGGTAAACTATCGACATCGGGTATGGCAGCGCGTACAGGTTCGGGTAAACGGCGTATCCAAAGGGCACGAAGTAGGTTCACCTCAGGAGGAGAGCCGTCTGCGGCAGGTTGAAGGCGAGCGATACTGGTCATTTCCCTGAGGGCAAGCGAAGCCCTTTGGTCCCCCAACGGTTGTTGCGAGAGCTGAAAAAGCTTTGCTATTCGGGCGGCTGGCGACGGCGAGTACTGCTGCAGAAGGTATGTTTTGAGGGCGTCATACGCTATTGGGGTGTCTCCTTGTTCACAAAGCCAGTCGGATATTTCTGGGAAGGTGTCCTCGGGTATCGCCGCGAGAACATAATCCGCTTTGGCGGTTGAGCGAGTCACGCCCCTGATACGAAAGTGGACTTCAGCGCGTTGAAACCAAGCAAACGCTCCTCTGCTGGCGAATGGTGAAAGTTTCAATGGGGTGGCCGCTGCGCCAACTGCTGTAGTAGAGTCCGTCTCCGTCGTAGTACCAACGATGGAGGGGGCGAGGGAGGTGGGGGTGTAAGGCATTGGGAGCGAGTCGACTTCCGGGGTCACCAATGTGACGGCGCCGAGTAAGGCTGTGAACTGAAAGGCAGATTGGAAACGACTGAGTTATATTATTGTAGAACATTCTCCTTATATACAAAACCTCAAGGCAACAGGACATAACAAGTTCACAAGACAGACAATATTACAGAGGAAAAACCAGACATGAATTTTCTTGTTCGTTTTAGTGCGAGGGAAGAGCGAAGATACAAGCATAATATATACAAAAGGAATTATGTACAATTGTGTGAAACACGGTTGGTACAATACTCCTTGTCCTCGCGAATATGTTACCTATAGGACACCATATGATCACTGAGTAGGGAGCCATGGCAGAAGCCTCTTATACGTTCATCGAGATGTTCCACAAATACCCTTATTTATTTGTGCACCTCTGCAGGCAGTGGTTGTCCAGATTGATATAGGGAGAAAATATACAATCTGCTCTCTGTACTTGCCTCCAAATAATGACATATCGTATGATAATTTAGTAGAGGTGATTACACAGCTCCTCCAACCTTTTCTTTTACTTGGAGATTTGAATGGTAGACATCCTCTGCGGGGTGATGTTTTAGCAAACGCCGGGGGCAATATTATATCATCGATTATGCAAAACGAGGATGTCGGTCTCCTTAATACATGTTCAAACAGGTACCTTGTC
This sequence comes from Palaemon carinicauda, assembly GCF_036898095.1. Lineage (NCBI taxonomy): Eukaryota > Metazoa > Arthropoda > Malacostraca > Decapoda > Palaemonidae > Palaemon > Palaemon carinicauda. The sequence continues at coordinate 180,738,464 of NC_090726.1, forward strand.
ATGCATTGACCTTTCAATTGCAAGCTCTAACTGCCTTCTTGATTTCGATTGGAGGACATTAGATTATTGGCATACTAGTGACCATGTACTAATCGTTATAAACACCAAGGGTCTACCTTTACAAAGATTGCCACGATAGAATCTTGACAAGACGGACTGGGTTAAGTGAAATCGAGGGGAGTGCAGAACAGTTTGAAAGTATTGATGATACCATAGACCTACTGAATGGTACTCTACATACAGCAGGAGTCAATTCGATTCCCAAAACCACAGGATTATTCAAACAATGACCTCTCCCGTGGTGGTCTTCAGAATTAACTGTCTTGCACAGAGCCACCAGAAAATCTGACTAGATTGCGTAGACGCCGTACTCCGGAAAATTTGATAACATACAAAAAGTGTAGAGCACAGTTCCGTCGTGCCATGAAAAAAGCTAGGCGTCAATCTTTGGTATCTTTTGTTTCCTCGGTCAACACTAGAACACCACCATCTTCTGTATGGAGGAAAATAATAAAGATTGCCGGCAAGTTTAGCCCAAACACACCACCAGTGTTCAGGTGAACGGTCAGTAATGTGAATGAAGCAAATGTTGTTAGCAATGCCCTGGCTGATCATTTTTCAAATATATCATGCAAGTGTGAAGGAGCTCCTGGTCACCAGTATAGGAGCATTGAAGAAAAGAAAATTTTAAATTTTGCAACAAGAAGTGAAGAGTCTTATAATTCTCCTTTTTCTGAAAGATAATTTGATTCCACACTTGCTAATTGTAACGATACAGCCCCTGGACCCGATGGAATTCAATATGCAATGATTAAACATGTAGCCTACATTTTAATACAAAGTTATTTATTTTAAGCATTATTAATAGAATATGGCATGATCATAGTTATCCAAGTGCTTGGGAACTAGCTATTATTTTAGCCTTTTTAAAACCCGGTAAGGACAAGTTTTTAGCAGCAAACTACCGACCTATTGCATTGACATCTTTTTTATGTAAAATCATGGAGATGATGATCAATGCAAGACTGATTTGGTACCTTGAAAAGAAGGGTATTTTATCACCGATTTAATGTGGATTCAGAAAAATGCACACAACGACTGACGTGTTGATAAGAGAGTCCTCTATTTATGAAGCCTTTGCTTCCAAACATCAGCATGTGACAGTCTTTTTTTACCTTGAAAAGGCATATGATACCACATGGAGATATGTTATACGTAAAACAATTCATGAATTTGGAGTAAGAGGAAAGCTACCACTATTTAATCAGTCGTTTCTTTCACATAGTTTTTCAAGTTGGAGGGGGGAAACTTTATCAGAGAGTAAATGTCATGAAGGAAGAGTTCCTCAGGGTAGTGTGCTGGTGTAACCCTGTTTGCACTAGCAATTAATGGGTTATCCTCAGTCATTCCCCAGGATGTTCTCTCAACATTAGTTGTGGATGATCTTGCCATATCATTTGCTGGAGCTAGAATGGCAATGGTTGTGAGAGAACTAAAACTCTCAATTGACAAAATTAGCCAGTTGGCCGAAATGAGTGGATTCAAGTTCTCGACAAGTAAAACTAGTATTGTCCATTTTTGTCCTATCCGGGGAATTCATCCACACCTGGATATATACATTAAAGGTCAACATATCCCATGTGTAAGTGAAGCTAAATTTTTAGGTTTGATATATGATTGTAGGCTTAGTGGATCGTTCACTTAAAGGCGTTAAAAGCTAAATGTCTTGAGGCTCTGAATCTTTTAAAAGTATTTTCCTATACATCATGGGGGCAGACCCCAATAATATTTTAAAATTATACAAGGCCTTGATTTTTTCCAAAATTAGTTATAGATGTGAAATATACTCTTCAGTCACCCCAAGCCGATTAAAGATGTTAGATTCAGTACATCATGCTGGTATTAGCCTTTCAGATTGCAAGTCTTGTAAGACACACATCACACTTTGAGTTGCACTCTAAATCTCCTCAACCTTTTGGCTTTCGGGTGAAACAATTATTAAACAGTCTGGATATAATTAGAAGTAAGATGCTTCCATTTAAGGTATCATAAATGCCTCCATGGAAATTACCAGAGGCATCTTTTTGTAAATATTTTATTGGTGTTAAGAAGAATATGACTGACTTAGAATCCAGGTCTCTTTTTTATGGAATATGTTACAGAACATAGGGGATCGACTTTTATATACTGATGGCTCCAAATCTGATGCTGGCGTTGGACTTGGAGTATATAGTAATGATTTTAATTGTAGAGGTGCACTTCCTCTAACAGCTTCCATATTTACTGCCGAACTGTATGGCATACTAACCGCTATCGAGAAAATAGCGTTGGAGAAGGAGGGTAATTTTTAGTGATGCAAGGAGTGTCATTCAAGCTTTAGAAATGTTTAGTTGTAGTAACCCTCTAGTTTTAAAGATTTTAGAATGGCTTTTTATTATTGGTCCTAGCAGTATGATGGTTCAATTTTGTTGGGTTTCACCACATGTAGGTGTGTCTGGAATGAAAAGGCAGATTTACTGGTAAAGAATGCTGCATCCGAGTTGCTACCAAGAAGGTATCCCATTCCCTGTAATGATTTCCTACCTAGCATCAAGAAATGGTTTTGTAATAATTGGCAACAGCGCTAGGATAGTCTACATGGCAATAAGATGAGAGAGGTAACAAATGTCATATTTCCTTAGAGGTATAACATGATGCCCCAAAAGTGGGAGACGTCTCTTTGTCGTCTCCCCATTGGTCACACTCGGTTGACACACAAGTTTCTTGTGAAGGGCCAACACCAACCGTATTGCGACGACTGTTTGGTATCTTTAACAATGAGGCATTTGTTGACCGAATGCCCCAATTACAACAACTTAAGTAATAGATATCTGATTGAGGCTCGAGGTGAGGATGGCAGGTTCATCCCAGCCAAGATTCTTGGACATTGTGTGTCCTACTATATGAGTGGCATTTTTAGATTTATTTCAGAAGCAGGTTTTCTGAAAACTTTATAACTTCTCTAATGACATCTTAACTTTTATGGTTTTATATGAATATTCTTTTATCTTTTATATAAAATAAATGATATCGGCGTCAATGACCTTGGATGTCAGGATGCCAGAAAACTTTAAATCAATAAATCAACCAAGCACTATCATTATATAGTTTTAAGATTGCTGTACTTCCCGTATAGATATCTTCAAGTATTCTAACTTGAGATTCATCTATTCCTCGTCTTTGAAATGCTTTCATTACTGCTGAAGTTTTGACAAAATTAAAAGAAATCTGTCTATAAATGGCATACATAGTGGTTTGTCATGATCTGTTGATTTTTCCATTAGCTGGGTAATCACATGGATCTGGTCAGGTGTTGAATGCCCACTTCTACGGTAAATCCTGCCTGCTCCCTTGGTTGATTAATTTGGCTGTCTTTCTATTTAGCCTAATACTATATATATATATATATATATATATATATATGGTATATATGTATGTATGTGTATGTATGTATGTATCTATATGGTATGTATGTACGTATGTATGTATATATGTATGTATATGGTTTGTATGTATGTATGTATGCATATCTATAATGTATATATCTATGTATGTATGTATATATGTATATATATGGTATGTATGTATGTATATATGTGGTATGTATATGTGTATGTATATATATATATATATATATGGTATGTATGTATGTATGTATATATGGTATGTATGTATACATGTATGTATATGGTTTGTATGTATGTATGTATGCATATCTATAATGTATATATCTATGTATGTATGTATATATGTATATATATGGTATGTATGTATGCATATATATGGTATATATATATATATATATATATATATATATATATATATATATATATATATATATATATATATATATATGGTATGTATGTGTGTATGTATGTATGTATGTATGTATGCATATATGGTATGTATGTGTATGTATGTAATGTTTGTATGTATGTATATGTATGGTATGTATATATATATGTATATATATTTTATATATGTATGTATGTATATTGTAAGTATGTATATATATTTTGTATGTATGTATGTATGCATGTATGTATGTATACATGCATTTATGTGTGTATATATATGTATGTGCGTATGTATGTATGCATGCATGTATGCATATATGCATATATGGTATGTATGTACTGTATACTGTATGTATACATGTATGTATGTATACTGTATGTATTCATGTATGTATGTATACAGGCATGTACTTATACATGTATGTATACATGTATGTATGTATACTGTATGTATACATGTATGTATGTATACTGTATGTATGCTGTATGTATACATTTGTATGTATGCTGTATGTGTACTATATGTATACCTGTATGTATGTATACTGTATGTATACATGCATGTACTGTATGTATACTGTATGAATACATGCATGTTTGTATATATATATATGTATATATATATGTATATACTGTATACATGTATGTATGAATATATGTATGTATACTGTACAGTGTATATACATGTATTTTATGTATACTGTATATGGACATGTATGTATGTATAATGTATGTATACATACATATACTGTATGTATACATGCATGTTTGTATATATGTATATATGTATTTCTGTATACATGCATGTATGAATACATGTATGTTTGTATACTGTACAGTGTATATACATGTATTTTATGTTTACTGAATATATACATGTATGTATGTATACTGCATATATACTTGTATATATGTATACTGTAAATATACATGTATTTATATATGTATACTGTATAAATACATGAATGTATGTATACTTAACATATACATATATGTATGTATACTTTACATATACATGTATGTATGTATACTTTATATATACATGTATCTATGTATGTATACTTTACATATACATGAATCTATGTATGTATATATTTATGAATGTATGTATACTGTATATATGCATATATTTATGTATATGTGAGCTCTTTTATTGGAAAATCCTCATTCTTTTACCTTATATTATAATAATGTAAGCTCAATCGTATATCACCGTTATCTAAATACACATTCATTTCTACTGGTACATTTTGGTTTTTAAAAAACTGTATTAAAAAAATAATCATTTTCCCTCTGGCCCAGCCATGAAATTAGTTTCCTAACTGAGCTTCAATA
>NC_090726.1:180748634-180756134 GCF_036898095.1 Palaemon carinicauda
AATCCAAGGTCGTGGTCTGCCAGTACTGACGTCACAGAGGAGGGTGGTGTTGGAGTCTTTGAGGGGAAGTCTTCCCAACGGAGGGACGTGCAGGATGTCCTACATGCTTGATACTCTGGATCTTGTCGTTGGGCTTCAGCCAGGGCGTTGTAATCCAATCCCAGCTGAACGGTAGCCAACGTGTTTCTTGACAGGGCATCGGCAACGGGATTCATTTTCTCAGGGACGTATTGAAGGGTGCAATTGTATTCAGCCACGGCGGAGAGATGTCGGCGTTGACGGGCGGACCAGGCGTCAGACTGTCGAGTGAAGGTGTGCACCAGAGGCATGTGGTCTGTGCGAATGACGAAGGGCGTACCTTCTAAGAAATGACGAAAGTGACGGACACCCAAGTGCACCGCCAGCAATTCTTGATCGAAGGTTGAATAACCCGATTCTGCCTTGGACAGTTTTCTGCTGAAGAAGGCCAATGGGCGGGGCGAGCCGTTGACCACCTGCTCAAGTACTGCACCAATAGCGACGTCGCTGGCATCGGTGGAGAGAAGGAGAGGGGCATGTGGGATAGGAAAAGTTGGAGCCGCAGCAGTTGATAGGGCCTTCTTTGCATTGCAGAAGGCTGCATCTTGAAGGGGACCCCACTTCAGGTCCTTTGGCTTGCCCTTGAGGGAGGCGTAGAGGGGAGCAAGAGGGGCTGCAATGGCCGGCAGAAAACGGTGATAATAGTTGATCATGCCCAAGAATTCCTGCAGAGCTTTGACGGTCGAGGGCACGGGTAAGTCCTGAACGGCTGCTACCTATTCTGGGAGGGGGTGGACTCCTTCAGGAGTGATGCGGTGCCCTAAGAACGACACTTCGTTGGCGCCAAAGGTACACTTGTCGTACCGGACTACAGGGCCGTTTTGTTGCAGGCGGTCGAGCACGATGCGCAGGTGACGGAGGTGTTCCTCTTTTGAGGAGTAGAACACAAGTATGTCGTCCACATAACATACACAGAAAGGGAGGTCCCCTAAGATGCCATCCATGAGACGTTGAAACGTGGCCCCAGCATTACGAAGGCCAAAACAGGAGTAATTGAAGGTGTATGTACCAAACGGAGTGGTGATGGCGGTCTTGGGGATGTCCTCTGGGTTCATAGGCACCTGATAATACCCCTTCAGGAGGTCGAGCGTAGAGAAAACCTTTGCTTTGTGCAGGTAGGAGGTCACGTCGGCAATGTTTGGGAGGGGGTAGTGATCCGGTTCTGTTTGCATGTTCAGGCGCCTGTAATCCCCGCACGGACGGAGGGAGCCGTCTTTCTTCAGAACGATGTGTAAGGGTGACGACCATGGGCTGGAGGCCTTTTGGCAAAGGCCCATTTCCTCCATTTCGGCGAACGTCTGTTTGGCGGCTGCCAATCGTTCCGGTGCCAGACGTCTGAATTTTGCGAAGACGGGGGATCCCGTCGTCTTGATATGGTGATAAATACCGTGCTTGGCAGGAACCGTGGGCGTTTGTCGAAGTTCTGGACGGAAAACTTCCGGGTACGACGTGAGGAGGTGGGCGTAGGCATCCGTGGGTGCGCTGATGTGGAGAGCGAGGTTAGAGGGGGCGGGTTGAAGAGGTGTCGACAAGTACGAGTCTGCGTTGACCAATCGTCGGTGGGCGACATCGACCAGAAGGTGGAAATGAGAGAGGAAATCCGCACCGAGGATTGGCATTGTGATGTCAGCAACGAGAAACTTCCAATTGAATTTACTGTTTCCGAACGATAATGTGAGGTTCTTGTAACCGTAGGTGAGTACCGCAGATCCGTTGGCAGCTACCAAGCGGACGTCGGCAGATGTAGACAGACTACGTCGTGCCTTGAAGAGTTCCCTTGGCAAAAGAGAACGACAAGCACCCGTGTCTACCAAAAATCGCATGCTCGTTCCTGCATCCTGTAAAAAGAAAAGATTAGAAACACGGGAGGCCACCGGCACGAGCGATGGCCTTCTTACACGTTTTTTGGCCACTGACAATCCTTGGCACATTTCTTCGCGGTTGCCCCGAATCTGAAGTGGTAGTAGCAAAACTGCGGCAGATGGGAGGTAGTAAGTGGCTGTAGAAGTCGTTCGTTGGGGCGCGAGCGATTGGTGGGTGGTGGGCGGCTTTGTCGCCGCTTCGGCACGTCACGGGGTAGGCGTGTATGTCCTACGGCATTCACGTCAGCTACGGTTGACGTTGAATAGGCATCCTCTTCGTCAGGGGTGGAGGCGTTGATGGAGGTCTTGAAGTGGCTGTCCATAAGGGCGTCGGCTTTGGTCATCAAGTCCTTTATGGGTAAACTATCGACATCGGGTATGGCAGCATGTATAGGTCCGGGTAAACGGTGTATCCAAAGGGCACGAAGTAGGTTCACCTCACGAGGAGAGCCGTCTGCGGCAGGTTGAAGGCGAGGGATACTGGTCATTTCCCTGAGGGCAAGCAAAGCCCTTTGGTCCCCCAACGGTTGTTGCGAGAGCTGAAAAAGCCTTGCTATACGGGCGGCTGGCGACGGCAAGTACTGCTGCAGAAGGTATGTTTTGAGGGCGTCATACGCTATTGGGGTGTCTCCTTGTTCACAAAGCCAGTCGGATATTTCTGGGAAGGTGTCCTCGGGTATCGCCGCGAGAACATAATCTGCTTTGGTGGTTGAGCGAGTCACGCCACTGATGCGAAACTGGAATTCTGCGCACTGAAACCAAGCAAACGCCTCTCCGCTGGCAAACGAGGAAAGTTTCAATGGAGCGGCCGTAGCGCCAACTGCCGTAGAGTCCGTCATAGTACCAACGATGGAGGGGCGAGGGGGTGGGGGTGGAAGGCGGTGGAAGCGAGTCGACTTCCGGGGTCACCAATGGGACGGGCCGAGAGAAAGGTTAGGACTCAAAGGCAGGATGCAATCAACTGAGTAGTATTATTAAAGAACACTCTCCTTTATATACAAAACCTCAAGGCAACAGGAAAATACATGTTCGAGAAATGACAATGTTACATAGGCGACACATAGACATGTTTGTTCTGGTTCATTTTAGTGCGAGGGGAGAGCGTAAATACAAGCATAATATATACAAAATAATTTATGTACGATCGTGTGACACACAGTTGGTACACATCTATTAATTCTGTTGTCATAGTTACTATGGCCGTAAACGTAATGAATAAAGGAAGGAATGTAAGTAAAACCTGTCATTCCAGACTTGATGCAGACTTTATAAGCATTCTGCACATTTGAATTCATAACATCAATGTCAGAAATCAAGTGCAGCCCTGGTTATGTGAATGACTGCTGAACCAAAATACGATAAGAATAGTATTTTATGGAAATAAATTCTTGACATACGTAACTACTTTCGATGAAAAAAAAAATAATTTAATTGAGACTGAAGGGAATTCACGTCCTCGTTTAATTTCTTCAGTCAAAAGGATATAGTAATTATAAAACGAAAATTAAAAGATGAGATAAAATGTTTTGCCTTATAGTTGGTGTCGGGTGTTCGCTTAGTCCATCCTTAATCTTGCGAGTTTCCCTTTTATTCTATCTTATCTTAATGTGTATGATAGGAAAAACCCTCTACATTGCATTCATCATCATCATCATCATCTCCTACGCCTATTGACGCAAAGGGCCTTGGTTAGATTTCGCCAGTCATCTCTATCTTGACCTTTCAATTTAATACTTGCCCGTTCATCATCTTTTACTTCACGTTTCATATTCCTCAGCCATATAGGCCTTGGCCTTCCAACTCTTCTAGTGCCTTATGGAGCCTAGTTGAAAGTTTGGTGAACTAATCTTTCTCGAGGGGTGCGAAGAGCATGCCCAAATCATCTCCATCTACCCCTCGCCAGGATCTCGGCCACAGGCACTCGAGCAATCTCTCTTATAGTTTCATTTCTAATCCTGTCCTACCTTTTAACTTCCAATATGCTTCTGAGAGCTTTGTTCTCAAATCTACAAAATCTGTTGGATATTGTTTCATTATCATACCACGACTCATGTCCATACAGTAACACCGATCTCACAAAACTGATATATAGTCTGATTTTTATATATAATTTCAGGTGGCTTGATTTCCAAATTTTACTTAACTTTGCCGTTAGTGAGAATAAAAAGACACGCGTATTTTTTTGCAAACCCCAAATTTAGAGAAAGTAATTAATAAGTCATTTGTACAATATTTCCAGCATTTTAAAAGAATGATATTTTGTGGTACAATTTTCCATACTGCTTTTTTTTTTAAACATAGAAATGAAATTCCACAGCATAATAAATATCCGAATTCATCCAGCCATCAGGATTTATTGAAATTCGCCCCGTAAAATCGGTTTAATTAACTAGAATGCATTTACATCCACCCCCCCCCCCCACCTACTCCAACAGGGTTACTATCCAAGTCAAAGAGGGAGGAAATAACTACATGCAACTAGATCATCATAAATAACATATATCCGATACTGAGACCACACAAAAATAACGGAGAATCAATTACATTCCTTTTGCGATAGATTAAAAATGAATTAACCAATTATAGCTAACGAAGCCCAGATTGACAAAAAGTGGGATTTGTTTGAGAGTCAGGAAAACATTCAATTTTCAACATTCACCGGCTTTTGAATCCACTAAAAGTAGAGTACATTCATCTGCAGGTTAATGGATTCCTGACTTGATCTAGGTTTAATCAATAGTACGTATTCATTAGCCAATCTGTGAGAGGTTTAGCTAAAAAAAAAAAAAGGGAAAAAAAGGAATGTAAATATCGTCTCTGACGTAAAGCGAATGATACAGAGAAATACATTCAAATGCATGTTCATACTCACAAATCATTGCAACTTGAGAGAATTACATCCTTTGCTTGGTAGTTGAATGCTCAATCAGGATTTCAATTCTTTCATGAAAAGGAAAAGAGAAAGGTAATTTTAAAGAAAATCTGATATGGCTTATAGGAATATTACTGCTTGAAAAATTGGAAAAATAATAAAATGAATGGCAGGCGTAGTAAAGATGTGATAAGAGTATCACGACTGAGATAGTATGGGCACGTGTTAAGGATGGATGGTGGGTAGGGAATGAGTAGGGCTTAGGAGGAACCTGTAAAAGGGGGGAAGATCGAGAAGGAGGTGGAGAATTAGATGGTAAGATAAGATGTAGGATGATATAGAGAGAAGGGGTTTGGTGGAAGAGGATGCCTTTGATAGAAGTCATTACAGAGGGCGCACCAAGAAGCAACCGACCCCTTAATTTTTCGTCGCGCGACGCATCGCGATCTATAGCACGACCAAAAACACCGAAATATATAGGGATCACAGTGGGAAAGAAGGTCAGCTTATAAACATAGACACTTTTCTTGTACGCCTGAATCTGATTCAGTATTAAAGTCTGATGGCTTAATGATAAGAATTTAAAAGGCTGTCTCAGAGTAACGACTAAGTAAAAGTTTTCAGATACATATAGTATTTTCCTAAGACAACCAGACTCCTTTCCGCAAAAATTTAATAACCTACTTTTAAAAAACCATAGCTTTAATTTTTTCATCTAAATTTTATGTCTGCCATGACTCGACTAATACATTCCGTCAAAATACAGGGACCCACCCACCCCACCCTGGCTACGCTCATGAGCATTTTTCGAAGGGATCCAAAAACTAATTTCATCTCAATTTGCTCCTTTTATAAGATTTCCCGGATGTTAACGAGATCGACAGTTTAGGGAAACTTATGCCATGCGCTTGATAGATGCCTTGAAAAAACCCTGAATTTCATTAAAGTCTTAGTCTAAAACTTCAGGAGGTTCCGGGCACAAGTTTATAAGAAGTCTCTTGTGGTTTTAGATTCTCGATCTTGTCGAGCTCAGATAAAACTCAAAACTCTTCCATTCATCTACAGAATTATTTCAAGATGGGTAAAGTGATATGTTTGCATACGATATTTAATTTGCTTATAAGGGTTCAGAGGTTTAAAGGTCGCTTATGACTGGTAGAGGCAAGGGAGAATGACAATGTCCTAGCTAGCAGGACAATGCCCTAGAGACTGACCATATATACATATGACCAGTGACCAAGCACCGTCACCACCCAAGATAGGACCAGGGAGGGCCATGCCCCACCCCCTCCTTAGCTCACAATGATGGTGAATCTCGAACCCCAGCCGGGCAGAAAGCCTGGCGGGGAAGTTTCCAATAGGCCACAACAACCCTTAACCTTGTTGAAATAGCATTGATGCAAAAGATCCAGATGAGAAATCAATATTTTGTATTCACCTTTGTATGATATTTAATTCCCAAATATGCAGACGTTGTCATATAAGCATCAATCACCATCTGAGAAAAAGCAGCAACAAAATATTTGTATGTAATTCCTGAAGTATTTTACCCTTCAAGAGGTCTTGTCCCTAGATGACGTATTGGTATAAATATATGCTTCAAAACACTACACAAAAAGAAATCTGGCCTGTAATGTATATTTCTTTTTTTTAATACTTCGTAATTATAAGTAAGGCAACAGCGCTGTAACACGCAGATATGATATAAAACTTAGTTACTTTAGTGAATACAAGTTAATAACTATAAATAAATACATATTCGATAAGGAATGGGATCAGGGATTTATCGAAATCATCCCAAAGTTAATTGGAGAAAAAACCTATGTCTTTTCAATATAACTCACCAGCACAAGACCAGGATTCTGGAATCACACGGGATCAGTTTAACAAAACCAAACTGGTCATAAAACGTTGGTATGCTCAGTCCCTTAGTAAAGTTTGACCAACGCCAATGGCTTCCTACTTAATAAATCCTACTATGAGATTCAGGGCCTCTGTAACACGGTTTTTTCGCAATTACTTTTTTTTCTGTGAATTTCATAAATATAACGCTTATTCAGAATGCACATTATATCTACACATAAATTTTGACTATATTCTGCATTACGTAGGTTGAATAAATTTGGTACTTTATTAAGTAAAAGTGACGATTTTTGAAGACGGGCCAACTTACTCAGAGAAAAGGTTTCGAACGCACTCGTTACGTAACTTATGACGGCATTTCTTCTCTCTTTCTCGATCGATGATTGGTTATACGTAACGAAGGCTATACCTCTGCCAACAATAACACAAAAGTGTATATAAAAGCAAAGCAGTACACCTTTATGAACTCTGAAACCTCTCCACTGAGAATTGTCATAATGAACAAACGAACAAAATATGTTAATAAATACAAAACACCTCGATTATTTGTCTAACTCCCAAAATAAGTTTCTTAAGAAATTACAGTCTACTTTATAGGTCACAATCAGATTGACAAAGTGTATGGAATAGTTGGTAATTTTCAAAAACGTAGTAGACCAGCTTGATTTGATAACTGCTATATCCAATGTCAAGCAATTTTTATTCATTGTCTATCTACCTAACTATTTACTGTAAAAAAAAAGAAAGCCGGTACCGTATTTTGGCTTTAAACCTTCACCAATAATTATCGTCAGAATGATGACTTCAAGAGGCTCCACCCACTTT
>NC_090726.1:180766134-180788634 GCF_036898095.1 Palaemon carinicauda
TGATTTGATGGAGGTTTCACATAAAACAGATTTATCAGGTGCACCTGTAGTAGGGAAAACACCAAAACCTAACAAATCACCACCTGTCTATAGGAAAAGAGAGAGACCTCCATCTCTCTCACCCCCATCCATTAAAAACACCAAAGTTATGACATCAAATAGATATGATGTTCTGCCTGTTGATATTTCAGATCAACAGGAAAACTTCTTGAATCAATCAAAAATTCAAGTTGAGGTCCACCATCCCCCACAAGAATTAGGTAGGAAGAACGCTAAAAAAGGCTAATACAAAACCTAACTTATCAAGACCCACTAAAGAACCCAACAGAAAATATTGTCAAATCAAAATCTGTCAATGGGAAGACCTCATCGAAGATGTCTTCCAGAAAATAATACATAGTTTTCTCCTCCATTTTGCAATGGAATTGTGAGGGTTTAAGTGCCAAATATAAAGAACTTGAGCTCTTAATTCACGAGCATTCCCCCATAACTGTATGTCTACAAGAGAGCAAACTTGATGCTGATACTCCTTGTCCTCGTGAATATGTTAGCTATAGGACACCATATGATCACTGAGTAGGGAGCCATGGCAGAAGCCTCTTATACGTTCATCGAGATGTTCCACAAATACCCTTATCTATTCGTGCACCTCTGCAGGCAGTGGTTGTCCAGATTGATATAGGGAGAAAATATACAATCTGCTCTCTGTACTTGCCTCCAAATGATAACATATCGTATGATAATTTAGTAGAGGTGATTACACAGCTCCTCCAACCTTTTCTTTTACTTGAAGATTTGAATGGTAGGCATCCTCTGCGGGGTGATGTTTTAGCAAACGCCGGGGGCAATATTATATCATCGATTATGCAAAACGAGGATGTAGGACTCCTTAATACATGTTCAAACAGGTACCTTGTCATGCATTGACCTTTCAATTGCAAGCTCTAACTGCCTTCTTGATTTCGATTGGAGGACATTAGATTATTGGCATACTAGTGACCATGTACTAATCGTTATAAACACCAAGGGTCTACCTTTACAAAGATTGCCAAGATGGAATCTTGACAAGGCGGACTGGGTTAAGTTTCGTGAGGTAAGTGAAATCGAGGGGAGTGCAGAACAGTTTGAAAGTATTGATGATACCATAGACCTACTGAATGGTACTCTCCATACAGCAGGAGTCAATTCGATTCCCAAAACCATAATATTATTCAAACAATGACCTCTCCCGTGGTGGTCTTCAGAATTAACTCTCTTGCACAGAGCCACCAGAAAATCTGACTAGATTGCGTAGACGCCGTACTCCGGAAAATTTGATAATATACAAAAAGTGTAGAGCACAGTTCCGTCGTGCCATGAAAAAAGCTAGGCGTCAATCTTTGGAATCTTTTGTTTCCTCGGTCAACACTAGAACACCACCATCTTCTGTATGGAGGAAAAAAAAAAAGATTGCCGGCAAGTTTAGCCCAGACCCACCACCAGTGTTCAGGGGAACGGTCAGTATGTGACTGAAGCAAATGTTGTTAGCAATGCCCTGGCTGATCATTTTTCAAATATATCATGCAAGTGTGAAGGAGCTCCTGGTCACCAGTATAGGATCATTGAAGAAAAGAAAATTTTAAATTTTGCAACAAGAAGTGAAGAGTCTTATAATTCTCCTTTTACTGAAAGATAATTTGATTCCACACTTGCTAATTGTAACGATACAGCCCCTGGACCCGATGGAATTCAATATGCAATGATTAAACATGTACATTTTAATACAAAGTTATTTATTTGAAGCATTATTAATAGAATATGGCATGATCATAGTTATCCAAGTGCTTGGGAATTAGCTATTATTTTAGCCTTTTTAAAACCCGGTAAGGACAAGTTTTTAGCAGCAAACTACCGACCTATTGCATTGACATCTTGTTTATGTAAAATCATGGAGATGATGATCAATGCAAGACTGATTTGGTACCTTGAAAAGAAGGGTATTTTATCACCGATTTAATGTGGATTCACAAAAATGCACACAACGACTGACGTGTTGATAAGAGAGTCCTCTATTTATGAAGCCTTTGCTTCCAAACAACAGCATGTGACAGTCTTTTTTGACCTTGAAAAGGCATATGATACCACATGGAGATATGGTATACGTAAAACAATTCATGAATTTGGAGTAAGAGGAAAGCTACCACTATTTATTCAGTCGTTTCTTTCACATAGTTTTTCAAGTTGGAGGGGGGAAACTTTATCTGAGTAAATGTCAGGAAGGAAGAGTTCCTCAGGGTAGTGTGCTGGTGTAACCCTGTTTGCACTAGCAATTAATGGGTTATCCTCAGTCCTTCCCCAGGATGTTCTCTCAACATTAGTTGTGGATGATCTTGCCATATCATTTGCTGGAGCTAGAATGGCAATGGTTGTGAGAGAACTAAAACTCTCACTTGACAAAATTAGCCAGTGGGCCGAAATTAATTGATTCAAGTTCTCGACAAGTAAAACTAGTATTGTCCATTTTTGTCCTATCCGGGGAATTCATCCACACCTGGATATATACATTAAAGGTCAACATATCCCATGTGTAAGTGAAGCTAAATTTTTAGGTTTGATATATGATTGTAGGCTTACGTGGATGATTCACTTAAAGGCGTTAAAAGCTAAATGTCTTGAGGCTCTGAATCTTTTAAAACTATTGTCCTATACATCATGGGGGCAGACCGCAATACTATTTTAAAATTATACAAGGCCTTGATTTTTTCCAAAATTAGTTATAGATGTGAAATATACTCTTCAGTCACCCCAAGCCGATTAAAGATGTTACATTCAATACATCATGCTGGTATTAGCCTTTCAGATTGCAAGTCTTGTAAGACACACATCACACTTTGAGTTGCACTCTAAATCTCCTCAACCTTTTGGCTTTCGGGTGAAACAATTATTGAACAGTCTGGATATAATTAGAAGTAAGCTGCTTCCATTTAAGGTATCATAAATGCCTCCATGGAAATTACCAGAGGCATCTTTTTGTAAATAATTTATTGGTGTTAAGAAGAATATGACTGACTTAGAATCCAGGTCTCTTTTTTATGGAATATGTTGCAGAACATAGGGGATTGACTTTTATACATACTGATGGCTCCAAATCTGATGCTGGCGTTGGACTTGGAGTACATAGTAATGATTTTAATTGTAGAGGTGCACTTCCTCTAACAGCTTCCATATTTACTGCCGAACTGTATGGCATACTAACCGCTATCGAGAAAATAGCGTTGGAGAAGGAGGGTAATTTTTAGTGATGCAAGGAGTGTCCTTCAAGCTTTAGAAATTTTTAGTTGTAGTAACCCTCTAGTTTTAAAGATTTTAGAATGGCTTTTTATTATTGGTCCTAGCAGTATGATGGTTCAATTTTGTTGGGTTTCAGCACATGTAGGTGTGTCTGGAATGAAAAGGCAGATTTACTGGTAAAGAATGCTGCATCCGAGTTGCTACCAAGAAGGTATCCCATTCCCTGTAATGATTTCCTACCTAGCATCAAGAAATGGTTTTGTAATAATTGGCAACAGCGCTAGGATAGTCTACATGGCAATAAGATGAGAGAGGTAACAAATGTCATATCTCCTTAGAGGTATAACATGATGCCCCAAAAGTGGGAGACGTCTCTTTGTCATCTCCCCATTGGTCACAGTCGGTTGACACATAAGTTTCTTGTGAAGGGCCAACACCAACCGTATTGCGACGACTGTTTGGTATCTTTAACAATGAGGCATTTGTTGACCGAATGCCCTAATTATAACAACTTAAGTAATAGATATCTGATTGAGGCTCGAGGTGAGGATGGCAGGTTCATCCCAGCCAAGATTCTTCGACATTGTGTGTCCTACTATGTGAGTGGCATTTTTAGATTTATTTCAGAAGCAGGTTTGCTGAAAACTTTATAACTTCTCTAATGACATCTTAACTTTTATGGTTTTATATGAATATTCTTTTATCTTTCATACAAAATAAATGATATCTGCGTCAATGACCTTAGATGTCAGGATGCCAAAAAACTTTAAATCAATAAATCAACCAATCACTATCTTTATGTAGTTTTAAGATTGCTGTACTTCCCTTATAGATATCTTCAAGTATTCTAACTTAAGATTCATCTAGTCCTCGTCTTTGAAGGGCTTTCATTACTGCTGAAGTTTTGACAAAATTAAAAGAAATCTGTCTATAAATGCCATACATAGTTGTTTGTCATATTCTGTTGATTTTTCCATTAGCTGGTTAATTACATGGATCTGGTCAGGTGTTGAATACCCGCTTCCAAACCCTGCCTGCTCTCTTGGTTGATTAATCTAGCTATATATATATATATATATATATATATATATATATATATATATATATATATATATATATATATATATATGGTAAGTATGTATGTATGTATGTATATGGAATGTATGTATGTATCTATCTATACGGTATGTATGTATGTATCTACAGTATATGGTATGTATGTATGTATGTATCTACAGTATATGGTATGTATGTATGTATGTATCTATATGGTATATATGTATGTATGGGGTATGTATGTATGTATGTATAAGGTAAGTATGTATGTATATCTATATGGTATATATGTATGTATGTATGTATGTATAAGGTATGTATATATATATATATATATATATATATATATATATATATATATATATATATATATATATATATATTTATTTATATGGTATGTATGTATATCTATATGGTATGTATGTATGCATGTATGTATGTATGTATATATATGGTATGTATGTATGTATATATATATATTTAGTATGCATGTATGTATATCTGTATGGTCTGTATATATGTATATACAGTATATGGTATGTATGTATGTAAGTATATGGTATGTATATGAGTATATATATATATATATATATATATATATATATATATATATGGTATGTATGTAAGTATGTATGTATGTATGTATGTGTATGTATGTATATATATGGTATGTATTTATATATATGGCAAGTATGTATGTATATATATTTGGTATATAGGTAATTATATCTATGGTATGTATATATGTATACATATGGTATGTATATGTATATATATGGTATGTATATGTATATATATGGTATGTATGTATGTATATATATTTGGTATATATGTGTGTATGTATGTATGTATGTATGCATATATGCATATATGGTATGCATGTGTATGTATCTATGTAATGTCTGTAGGTAGGTACTGTATATGTATGGTATGGTATGTATGTATATATATGGTATGTATAAGTATATATATTGTATGTATGTATGTATGCATGTATGTGTGTGTATATATATGTGTATGTATGTATGCATGCATGTATGCATATATGCATATATGGTATGTATGTAACTGTATGTATACATGTATGTATGTATACTGTATGTATTCATGTATGTATGTATGTATACATGTATGTATACATTTATGTATGTATACAAGTGTGTATATATACTTCACATATACATATATGTATGTATACTTCACATATTCATATATGTATGTATACTTTACATATACATGTATGTATCTATACTTTACATATACATTTATTTATGTATGTATATATGTAATTATGTTTGTATACTGTATATATGCATGTATATACGTACGTGTGAGCTCTTTTATTGGAAAATCTTCATTCTTTTGCCTTGTATTATAATAATGTAAGCTCAATCGTATATCACTGTTATCTAAATACACATTCATTTCTACTGGTACATTTTGGTTTTTCGAAAACTGTATTAAAAAAATAATAATTTTCCCGCTGGCCCAGCCATTAATTGAGTTTCCTAACTGAGCTTCAATACATAGTAAACTAATGGCCCCCAACACACCATATATTTCTGTCTCGAACCCACAAGTTCCCCTTTTCACTTTAATGAACTTCCAGAAACTTACGAGAGAACTACCAGGAATATGAGACGAGGGGAGATATGGAAATGGATACCTTAACGCGTTGAAAGGATTTGCGTATCACTATGATCAGCAAACTTTACTTGTCAGGGTAACCCATAATAGGTTTGTTATCTACGAGGGATCAGACAAAAATATCCCACCGACACCAATTCTTAGTAGCCAACGTGATGATAAAAACTGGCCAAACTTCAGATATGAATTGACATGATCAGCATAGCTGTACTAATCAGGGCCACCATTACAAGGTTGGTTTGCTGTGAGCTGTCAGAAGAAAATCTCCAACCATCATCAATCTGCGGTGGTCAGCGTAGTGATGAAAACTGAGCAAACCCCAGACATCAATTGACAAGATCAATTAAACTATAGTAGTCAGGTCCACCAATGCTAAGTGGTTTGCTGTGAGCGAACAGTCAAAAATCTCCTACCATCACCAATCCGCACTAGCCAACGTAGTGATGAAACCTGGCGAAACACCAGACATGAATTGGACTAGAAACAGCTGCATTTGTTGTTGTTGTTGATGTTACAAGAGCTGCTTATCTCTAGCCTGAATCACGTTACCTTATGAGGACAAATTGAGTTTGTTCCATTCCACCTTTTCTCCCCCCAAATGAACAGCCTTTGGAATGGGTGATATCGAGATGGGATTCAAGTTGCACCAAATTCCGAGAAAGTTCTGGCAATAGGAAACGGATGAGAGCTGGAATAGAGATGCGTGGATATCCGGGAACCGCAGGAGTGTTTGCAACATAGAACACAATGGCAGTGTGTGTTTATTGATCAACTGTCAAATGTATTATGTGCATGCATTTGCAAGGTTACGGATTGAGTTTGGATTCGGCTTTCGTTTAGCACTTATGAAATAGACGTGACTATATAGAACATATATATATATATATATATATATATATATATATATATGTGTGTGTATATATATATATATATGTATATATATATATATATATATATATATATATATACATATATATATATATATATATATATATATATATATATATATACATATATATATATATATATATATACATATATATATATATATATATATATATATATATATATACATATATATATATATATATATATATATATATATACACATATGTATATATATATATATATATATATATATATATATATACACACATATGTATATATATATATATATATATATATACGTATATATATATATATATATATATATATATATATATATATATACATATATATATATATACAGTATATATATATATATATATATATATATATGTGTGTGTGTGTGTGTGTGTGTGTATGTGTGTGTATGTATATATGCATAAATGCTGTCTATATAATATATGGAATACAATATATATGTACACACACACACACATATATATATATATATATATATATATAGATAGATAGAGAGATAGATAGATAGATAGATATATACATATAGATATATATGCATATACATACATATGTAAATATGCATAAATATATATATACTAAATATGTCTTACTTATAACTGTAATCACTAAATTGGTCGAAATATATTTCCTGTTTTTTTTTTATGGGCCTTTTTGAAAAAACATACAGTATATACTATATATATGTGTGTGTGTGTGTGTGTGTGTACAAATCAGGAAAGTTAACTAATGATAAACATAAAATCACTAAAATAAAGGTGAAAAACTTTGATTAGACTTAATTCAACGTCGATGTCACTAATACGACGAAATTACAAACTCCAAACATGAATTTTCACTTATTTTCATGGCTAAAATATATATATATATATATATATATATATATATATATATATATATATATATATATATATATATATATATATATATATATATATAAAATATATATACATATATATATATATATATATATATATATATATATATATATATATATATATATATATATATATATAAAATATATATATATATATATAAAATATATATACATATATATATACATATATATATATATACATATATATATACATATATATATATATACATATATATATATATATATATATATATATATATATATATATATATACATATATATATATATGTATATATGAAGCCTGATTTATATATCTAAGGAATTCCCCCTTCCCCGCCAACACTAATAAGTGTATTTGCCAGTATCAAATGTTGTTGGGTCTTAGCGTTAACAAAGTTAAATTTTCTAATGGGGTTGTTTATCTATCCTCGGGTTACGGTTTTGTGAATACATACAATGGTCAACCCCATATAAACTCAAATTCCTATTGACCTCGCTCTTTACTTTGTTGTGAATATCTGAATGGAATTACCATTTCTTCTACAACTGAAAAGCAAATTGAAGAATCATCAGAACTCCTGGCTATATCAGGGATCACAGATCCATTTCTTTTTTTCAGAAATGTTGAGATTCTGTTATCTAATGTCATGCTAGAAGAGAAAATCACCATCATCCTCTTGAGAGTCTAATACTTTGATGCCATCTTACTGGAAACTCGGAAGAAACTCGTTCGAGCCTCCTAGAGATATTTATGAAAGAAGACTACTTCTGCCCACATAAAGATGACCATTTACACCATTACACCTCTGTACCCTCTCCTTGGTGTCTCCTTTTCATTATTTACATGGCAGTAACTAAAGAGAGGACCTCCAACGCCCAACCCTGATCAGGATATATGCCAAGGACATCGATGACATCTTCGTTGCCTTTTACGCTTAAAGATTTTAAAAGCCGCTCAAGGCTGCTCATGAATGGCAGAGGCGAAGGACGGTGACGTTGCCCTAGCAAGCAGCACAATGCCCTAGACATTGACCATACATACGACCAGTGCCCAAGCCATCGCTCCACCCAACCTAGGACCAGGGATGGCCAGATAATGGCTGCTGATGACTCGTCAGGCAGACCTGTAGGCTCTCCCAAACACCCCATCCTTAGCTCACAAGGATGGTGAGGTTGCTGTGACCAAAGGAACTAACAAGATTGAGCGGAACTCAAACCCCAGTCTGGTGATCTCCAGGCAGAGACGTTACCAATAGGTCACAACAACCCTTAACAACTTCTACTAAGGCAATCATTCTTCAAGCGAACACTGAGTAACTCTATCAAAACTTTATCCTTAGTAGGAGTGCTCATGTAGTATACGAGAATGAAATCAAATATTCGAAATTAAATGTCTAACCCTCAGCAACTGCTACATTACAGAAGCACTTGCGTGCTCCCATTAACCGCCGCATAATTTCCATTATTACGTAGATTTTCATATTCATAAACCTACACTCCAACCGCTAATCTAGGTCACAAAAATTATCCAAAGGAAATCTACAGAATTTTCCAACAGCTGAAGATTGCAGAAACTATAAACATTCATCAGCAACGGACTGTAAAATTTTAGTAGATTACGAAATCAGAAATAAAATCAAAGTAAATATCACCAAGCTTGACTCCTAAAGATCTGCGGATTATCTATCGAGACGGATTAATATATCTATTAATTCTGTAGTTATAGTTACAATGACAGTAAACGCAATGAATAAAGGAAGGAATGTAAGTAAAACCTGTAATTCCAGACTTAATGTAGATTTTATAAACATTCTGCACATTTGAATTCATAACATCAATATCAGAAATCAAGTGCAGCCCCGATTATGTGAATGACTGCTGAACCAAAATACCAAATGAATAGTATTTATAGAAATAAATTCTTGACTTACGTAACTTCTTTCGATGAAAACAAAACATTTAATTGATGCTGAAGCGGAATTAACGTCCTCGTTTAATTTCTTCAGTCAAAGGGATATAGTAATTAGAAAACAAAAATTAAAAGATAAGGAAAAATGTTTTGCTTTGTAGTTGGTGTCGGGTGTTCGCATAGTCCATCCTTCATCATCTTGTGAGTCTCCCTTTTATTCTATCTTATCTTTATATGTATGATAGGAAAGACCCTCTACATTACATTCATCATCATCATCATCATCTCCTACGCCTATTGACGCAAAGGGCCTCGGTTAGATTTCGCCAGTCATCTCTATCTTGACCTTTTAATTTATTACTTGTCCGTTCATCGTCTCCTACTTCACGTTTCATAGTCCTCAGCCATATAGGCCTTGGCCTTCCAACTTTTCTAGTGCCCTGTGGAGCCTAGTTGAAAGTTTGGTGAACTAATCTTTCTCGATGAGTGCGAAAACCATCTCCATCTACCCCTCACCAGGATCTCAGCGACAGGCACTAGAGCAATCTCTCTCATAGTTTCATTTCTAATCCTGTCCTACCATTTAACTCCCAATATGCTTCTGAGGGCTTTGTTCTCAAATCTACAAAATCTGCTTCTGAGAGCTTTGTTCTCAAATCTACAAAATCTGTTGGATATTGTTTCATTGTCATACCACGACTCATGTCCATACAGTAACACCGATCTCATAAAACTGATGTATAGTCTGCTTTTTATATTTAATTTCAGGTGGTTTGAGTTCCAAATGTTACTTAACTTTGCCGTTAGTGAGAATAAAAAGACTCGCGTACTTTTTTACAAACTCCAAATTTAATGAAAGTAATTAATAAGTCATTTGCACAATATTTCCAGTATTTTAAAAGAATGAAATTTTGTGTTACAATTTTCCATACTGCTTTTTTTTTTTGAAGCATGAAAATGAAATTCCACAGCATAATAAATATTCGAATTCATCCAGCTATCAGGATTTATTGAAATTCGCCCCGTAAAATCGGTTTAATTAACTAGAATGCATTTACATCCACCCCCCCCCCCCACCTACTCCAACAGGGTTACTATCCAAGTCAAAGAGGGAGGAAATAACTACATGTAACTAGATCATCATAAATAACATATATCCGATACTGAGACCACACAAAAATAACGGAGAATCAATTACATTCCTTTTGCGATAGATTAAAAATGAATTAACCAATTATAGCTAACGAAGCCCAGATTGACAAAAAGTGGGACTTATTTGAGAGTCAGGAAAACATTCAATTTTCAACATTCACCGCCTTTTGAATCCACTAAAAGTAGAGTACATTCATCTGTAGGTTTAATCAATAGTACGTATTCATCAGCCAATCTGTGAAAGGTTTAGCTAAAAAAAAAAAAAAGAGAGAAAAAAAAGGAATGTAAATATCGTCTCTGACGTAAAGCGAATGATACAGAGAAATAAATTCAAATGCATGTTCATACTCACAAATCATTGCAGCTTGAGAGATTTACATCCTTTGCTTGGTAGTTGAATGCTCAATCAGGATTTCAATTCTTTCATGAAAAGGAAAAGAGAAAGGTAATTTAAAAGAAAAGCTGAGATGCCTTATAGGAATATTACTGCTTGAAAGATTGGAAAAATAATAAAATGAATGGCAGGCGTAGTAAAGATAGATAAAAGTATCACGACTGAGATAGTATGGGCACGTGTTAAGGATGGATGGTGGGTAGGGGATGAGTAGGGCTTTGGAGGAACTTGTAAAAGGGGGAAGATCGAGAAGGAGGTTGAGAATTAGATGGCAAGATAAGGTGTAGGATGATACAGAGAGAAGAGGTTTGGTGGAAGAGGATGCCTTTGATAGAAGTCATTACAGAGGGCGCATCAAGAAGCAACCGACCCCTTAATTTTTCGTCCCGCGACGCATTCCAATCCATAGCGCGACGAAAAACACCGAAAAATATAGGGATAACGGTGGGAAAGAAGGTCAGTTTATAAACGTAGACACTTTTCTTTTATGCCTGAATCAGTTTAATTATTAAAATCTAAGGCTTAATGATTAGAATTTAAAAGGCTGTCTCAGAGTTACAACTAAGTAAAAGTTTTCAGATACATATAGTATTTTCCTTAGACAACCAGACTCCTTTCCGCAAAAATTTAATTTCCTACTTTTAAAATACCATAGCTTTAATTTTGTTATCTAAATTTTATGTCTGCCATGACTCGACTAATACATTTTGTCAAAATACAGGAACCCACCTACCCCAGCCTGGCTACGCTCATGAGCATTTTTCGAAGGGATCCAAAAACTAATTTCATCTTAATTTGCTCCTTTTATAAGATTTCCCGGATGTTAACGAGAGATCGACAGTTTAGGGAAACTTATATCATGCGCTTGATAGATGACTTGAAAAAAACCCTAAATCTTATTAAAGTCTTAGTCTAAAACTTCAGCAGGTTCCGGGCACAAGTTTATACGAAGTCTCTTGTGATTTTAGATTCTCGATCTTGTCGAGCTCAGATAAGACTCAAAACTCTTCCATTCATCGACAGAATTATTTCAAGATGGGTAAAGTGATATGTTAGCATACGAGATTTAATTTTCTTCTAAAGGTTCAGAGGTTTAAAGATAGCTTATGAATGGTAGAGGCAAGGGAGATGGACAATGTCCTAGCTAGCAGGACAATGCCCTAGAGACTGACCATATATACATATGACCAGTGACCAAGCAACGTCACCACCCAAGTTAGGACCAGGGAGGGCCATGCCCCACCCCCTCCTTAGCTCACAAGGATGGTGAGGTTGTACACTACAAAAAACTATCGAATTTGAGTGAATCTCGAACCCCAGCCCGGCAGAAAGCCTGGCGGGAAAGTTTCCAATAGGCCACAACAACCTTGTTGAAATAGCATTGATGCAAAAGATCCAGATGAGAAATAAATATTTTGTATTCACCTTTGTATGATTTTAATTCCCAAATATGCAGACGTTGTCATATAAGCATCAATCACCATCTGAGAAAAAGCAGCAACAAAATATCTATATGTAATTCCTGGAGTATTTTACCCTTCAAGAGGTCTTGTCCCCAGATGACGTATTGGTATAAATATATGCTTCAAAACACTACACAAAAAGAAATCTGGCCTGTAATGTATATTTCTTTTTTTTTAATACTTCGTAATCATAAGTAAGGCAACAGCGCTGTAACACGCAGATATTATATAAAACTTAGTTACTTTAGTGAATACAAGTTAATAACTATAAATAAATACATATTCGATAAGGATTGGGATCAGGGATTTATCAAAATTATCCCAAAGTTAATAGGAGGAAAAACCTATGTCTTTTCAATATAACTCACCAGCACAAGACCAGGATTCTGGAAAATACACGGGATCAGTTTAACACAACCAAACTGGTCATTAAATGTTAGTATGCTCAATCCCTTAGTAAAGTTTGACCAACGCCAATGGCTTCCTACTTAATAAAACCTAGGTGTTTGCGAATGAGGGTTGAAGTGATCAGCGTCTTGACTCTCATTTACAGGTGAATAGCATAACCCTACCTAGCTTAACCTAACCTAACCTAATCTAACCGTAAACCAAATTGCACGCTCTCTGGAATCGTAACTTCATTACAGCTCCCGCAACCAATACACACACACACACACAACCACATAGGGTTGGAGTTGCATATTAGAATCGTTCCTTCCTGACATTCAAAGAACTGGGGTTTGATTACCGCTCAAGCTCGATAGTTTCTTATAGTGTCTGCAATCTCACCATCCTTGTGAGCTGAGGATGGGGTGTTTGGTGAGGTCATCAGCAACCATTGCCTAGCTCTCCCTCATCCTAGCTTGGGTGGAGAGGGGGCTTGGGAGCTGACTATAGGTATATATAGTCAGTATCTAGGGCATTGTCATGCCAGCTAGGGCATTGTCCAAATCCTTTGCCTCTGCCATTCATAAGCGACCATTAAACTCCATCTTGCGTCATTAATGGGTTCCAAGAGATCAAAATTGAGACGACTTTCGACGTAAGTCGGATTTTGTGCTAAAGTGACTTATGTCTTCCCTTTACACGCACTGAGCCTGAAAAAACACTTACAACCTGCTATAATTATATAAAAATCAAATAACTATATTAATGAGCTTCATTGTGAAGTGATATTGTACGGAACAGCACTTAATAATTTTTTATGACGTAGAAGCCGAGGTAAAATCGGGGAAAACTGCCTATTGCGAGTCTTATTTATCCATATCATATATTACAGTATGATGACGGGCATAAAGTTGCCACTGACGTAAGCCAAACCGACATAACTGGAGTACTGTTTTATATATATATATACATATATATATATATATATATATATATATATATATATATATATATATATATGTATGTATGTATGTATGTATGTATGTATGTGCATGGTAATATATATGTATATAATAACATGGTTACAGACCTCAATAATAATTATATATAAACATGTATATAGGTGTATATATATATGTTTATATGTTAGTGTATGTACAGTATATCTATATTTATACATATACATATATATGTAAATTCATAATCCTCGCCATATCCAGCGCATTCTATTTGGTGACAAAGAGACCCGTAAGCTTGGAATTGAAACTAGACAATAAATCCCAACGCTGACTAAATTGTTTTCTCTTCAGAGCAAAAATGAATTAACCAATTATTCTTAACGAGCTCAATCTAGATAAGAATGGGAGCTGATTATGCAACGGGAAAAATATACCAGTTTACCCATTTAGGCTCTTTCAAGTCCACCAAAAAATGCTCCATCTACGGATTAACGAATCGACTACAAAAACTGTTTGTTTTCATTGGTCAATCAGTGACCGAAATTAGTCGCACACGAAAGGAACAATCTTTTTATACAGATAAATGATGATAAATCTCAGATCTGCTTTATTTATTCCATCACATATTGTCATTCATTAATAATGTTTGTGTTATTTATTACTTTGAGTAAAAGAAGTAATCAACAAGAAAATATTTCCCTTTTAGTATATTCAAGAATGTAATATGTGGTTTTGTACGTTTAACGTATTGTGTATATGTATACACCCACACACACACACTCCTGCCACTGATCTTTATAAGATTATACAGAGTAAAGATATCTTGAGCTGATCTTCTTAGAAAGACGTATAGTCACCAGGATCAGGACTTAACGTCTCAATGTAAGAATCAATACATAGTAAGAAGTGCCAGGGAATAAAAGAAAAAGTAAGACGTAAGTAGAAAATAAGTGATAGAAATAAATGTTAAAAAATACAATTAATGCTTTAAAAGTCAAGTAAAGGAGCTGAGATAAATGGAATAAAAGATGTTACTTCATGTTAAAATTCCAAGAAAATACCACAAATATTGGTTGAAGAAAGCTCTAATGGGTGCACAAAACATCTTGGTTGACGGAAATTGAATATAAGTTAATGTGAGACTAAGCTTCCTTAGAAGTAGGGTGAGAGGTGAATGGATGGTCCAAGGAGGATGAAAAAAAGGAACAAGGATAATACACAGGTGGAATGAGTAATGTTTTTAAGGTTAAGCTAATCATGGTTTTTAGTGATGGTTCTTGAAATTAAGTCTGATCACATACTAGAGGCTTAGTTGCTAATTGTTTAATGTTATATGAACTAAATTTAAATGGATAGTTCCCAGTACGCGGGCAGCAAATAGCAATACAAATCTCCATTTGGCGCTTTCGTTTCTATGGAATTAGCACATCATTAGATTACAGAATAGATGCTAACCAGAATGTCAGCTGAGCAAGCCCAAACCCCAACTGTGGTGCCCAAGCACAGCAGTGGCCTCCCCAGTAAACAGATTAAACTCACGGTCCCGAGCTAGGATCAATCTGACGCCATGCAAATGCTAGGGAAACACGTTACCGCTGTAATCGCCAGAATTATGACTATCTCAAATATACACAAAACCAATCATTTCTTATCTATTCTTCACTTTTTCAAGATGGTTCTTGAAACGCACATTATCTCGCGACTTTTGTTCAGGTGTAACAAGAATGTAAAAAGTGCACTGCTGTTTCCTACAGCAGCCTCATTGCATATGCCCTTGTTTGGAATTAAGTCAAATAACCACAAAACTGATTAAAGAATAAAGTTTTAATATATACAAGAACTTAATCTAAATCTTCTAAAACTTGCTTTTGAATGCTGGATTCTCATTGATTATCCAGGATATGAGATGAAAATACATAAATGTCCTGAAAAATAAATGGAATCGGAAATTATCTTCCAAGAAAAGAAGGTAAATGGTGAATAACTGGAGATGAAAGAGCTTTTTTCACTTGCTGTACCATTCAGAAGCTAATTGACGTTTTATCCAATCTTTATCAAATCAGTTCTGTGACAGCATTGGTTCGCTCCTCATCCTTACTTTTGAATTCAAAATCCCTTAAAGGTTTTAAAGGCCGCTCATGAATAGCAGAGGCAAGGAACAGTGACAATGCCCTAGCAGGACAATGACCTAGAGACTGATCATATTTATGATCAGCACCAAAGCCCCCTCTCAATCCAAGGTAAGACCAGGGAGGGCCACGCAATGACTGCTGATGACTCAGCATGTGGAACTATAGGCGCTCTCAAAACCCCCATCCTTAGGTTGCAAATATGGTGATGTTACAGACACTACAAGAAACTATCGAGTTTGAGTGTTACTTGATCCCCAGTCTAGCAGACCCCCAGGCAGGGACGTTTGCAATAGGCCACCACAACCCCTTCCTAAGGAAGAAAAATAAGTGGGGATTTCATATCAAAATCCTCTTAACGTATATGTAAACTACTTTAGTCGGACACATATCAGGCCTTAGGCCTTATACACCTTATTACAATATGCACAGAAAAACCACTAATGACTCCAGCTGTTCTGTGGAGGATCTAATTTGGAATAAGTGAGAACACAAGGCTGAATTGTTTTATTCATTCTTTTTATGATGAGCTTCATTACATGGGATTGTTTTCATTGTGTTTTTCTAACCATAAAATTTTCTTGATGAATCTAACAAGGTTGACAATTAAAAGAAACTATTATGAGTGCTGCTTTTAATCACAGACACGGAAATTACTACAGTATGTCCTACACACACATGATTTTAGTAGAGAGAATACAACAAATATATGAAATATACTCTAATTCATAATCTTTATTAATAGACATCTTATATAAAACACTTAAAACTTTCTAAAATAATTTATTTATAAGTGTGTATATATATATATATATATATATATATATATATATATATACATATATATATATATATATATATATATATATATATATATATACATATACACACACATATATATATATACATATATATATATATATATATATATATATATATATATATATATATATATATATATATATATGTATATACATATATATACATATATATACTTATAGGTATATACATATATATACACATATACAGTATACACAAACACACATATATATATATATATATATATATATATATATATATACATATATATATACATATATATATATATATATATACATATATATACATATATATAATGTAAATATAAGTATATAAACAGTATATATATATATATATATATATATATATATATATATATATATATATACATATATATATATATATATATATACATATATATATATATATACATATATATACATATATAATGTAAATATAATTATATATATATATATATATATATGTATATATTTGTATATATGTATATATTTGTATATATGTATATGTGTATATATGTATGTGTGTATATATGTATATGTGTATATATATGTGTATATATAGATATAAAAATAAGGCAGGGGATATCCAACCCACCTATTACCGCCTGTATTCCCAAGAAAAGAAATTCTCCATCTTCTGAAGAAATTCTAGAGGATAGGGCAAGAATATCACCTAAAGCTTTGCTCACCTCTATTAAACCTTTGTCCCCCACTACAAAGGATAATACTAACCTCTCTCAGGCTATATCTTTGCCTGATTTGATGGACGTTCAACATAAAACAGATTTATCAGGTTCACCTGTAGTAGGGAAAACACCAAAACCTAACAAATCACCACCTGTCAATAGGAAAAGAGAGAGACCTCCATCTCTCTCACCCCTATCCATTAAAAACACCAAAGTTATGACATCAAATAGATATGATGCTCTGCCTGTTGATATTTCAGATCAACAGGAAAACTAATTGAATCAATCAAAAATTCAAGTTGAGGTCCACCATCCCTCACAAGAATTAGGTAGGAAGAACGCTAAAAAGGCTAATATAAAACCTAACTTATCAAGACCCACTAAAGAACCCAACAGAAAATATTGTCAACTCATAATCTGTCAATGGGAAGACCTCATCGAAAGTGTTTTCCAAAAAATAATACATAGTTTACTCCTCCATTTGCAATGGAATTAAGAGATTAAGAGCCAAATATGAAGAACTTGAGCTCTTAATTCAAGATCATTCCCCCATAACTGTATGTCTACAAGAGAGCAAACTTGATGCTGATACTCCTTGTCCTCGCGAATATGTTAGCTATAGGACACCATATGATCACTGAGTAGGGAGCTATGGCAGAAGCCTCTTATACGTTCATCGAGATGTTCCACAAATACCCTTATCTATTCGTGCACCACTGCAGGCAGTGGTTGTCCAGGTTGATATAGGGAGAAAATATACAATCTGCTCTCTCTACTTGCCTCCAAATGATAACATATCGTATGAGGTGATTACACAGCTCCTCCAACCTTTTCTTTTACCTGGAGATTTGAATGGTAGACATCCTCTGCGGGGTGATGTTTTAGCAAACGCCGGGGGCAATATTATATCATCGATTATGCAAAACGAGGATGTCGGACTCCTTAACACATGTTCAAACAGGTACCTTGTCATGCATTGACCTTTCAATTGCAAGCTCTAACTGCCTTCTTGATTTCGATTGGAGGACATTAGATTATTGGCATACTAGTGACCATGTACTAATCGTTATAAACACCAAGGGTCTACCTTTACAAATATTGCCACGATGGAATCTTGACAAGGCGGACTGGGTTAAGTTTCGTGAGGTAAGTGAAATCGAGGGGAGTGCAAAACAGTTTGAAAGTATTGATGGTACCATAGACCTACTAAATGGTACTCTCCATACAGCAGGAGTCAATTCGATTCCCAAAACCACAGGATTATTCAAACAACGACCTGTCCCGTGGTGGTCTTCAGAATTAACTGTCTTGCACAGAGCCACCAGAAAATCTGACTAGATTGCGTAGACGCCGTACTCCGGAAAATTTGATAACATACAAAAAGTGTAGAGCACAGTTCCGTCGTGCCATGAAAAAAGCTAGGTGTCAAATTTTGGTACCTTTTGTTTCCTTGGTCAACACTAGAACACCACTACTTCTGTATGGAGGAAAATAAAAAAGATTGCTGGCAAATTTACCCCAAACACACCACCAGTGTTCAGGTGAACGGTCAGTATGTGACTGAAGCAAATGTTGTTAGCAATGCCCTGGCTGATCATTTTTCAAATATATCATACAAGTGTGAAGGAGCTCCTGGTCCCCAGTATAAGAGCATTGAAGAAAAGAAAATTTTAAATTTTGCAACAAGAAGTGAAGTGTCTTATAATTCTCCTTTTACTGAAAGATAATTTGATTCCACATTTGCTAATTGTAACGATACAGCCCCTGGACCCAATGGAATTTCATATGCAATTATTAAACCTGTACATTTTAATACAAAGTTATTTATTTTAAGCATTAGTAATAGAATATGGCATGATCATAGTTATCCAAGTGCTTGGGAACTAGCCATTATTTTAGCCTTATTAAAACCCGGTTAGGACAAGTTTTTAGCAGCAAACTACCGACCTATTGCATTGACATCTTGTTTATGTAAAATCATGGAGATGATGATCAATGCAAGACTGATTTGGTACCTTGAAAAGAAGGGTATTTTATCACTGATTCAATGTCGATTCAGAAAAATGCACTCAACAATTGACGTGTTGATAAGAGACTCCTCTATTCATGAAGCCTTTGCTTCCAAACAACAGCATGTGACAGTCTTTTTTTACCTTGAAAAGGCATATGATACCACATGGAGATATGGTATACTTAAAACAATTAATGAATTGGGAGTAAGAGGAAGGCTACCACTATTTATTCAGTCATTTCTTTCACATAGTTTTTCAAGTGAGAGGGGGGGGGGGGAACTTTAGCTGAGTAAATGTCAGGAAGGAAGAGTTCCTCAGGGTAGTGTGCTGAG
This sequence comes from Palaemon carinicauda, assembly GCF_036898095.1. Taxonomy (NCBI): domain Eukaryota; kingdom Metazoa; phylum Arthropoda; class Malacostraca; order Decapoda; family Palaemonidae; genus Palaemon; species Palaemon carinicauda. The sequence goes on from NC_090726.1 coordinate 180,786,168, forward strand.
TGTAACCCTTTTTGCACTAGCAATTAATGGGTTATCCTCAGTCATTCCCTAGGATGTTCTCTCAACATTATTTGTAGATGATCTCGCCATATCATTTTCTGGAGCTAGAATGGCAATGGTTGAGAGAAAACTACAACTCTCAATTAACAAAATTAGCCAATGGGCCGATATGAATGGATTCAAGTTCTCGACAAGTAAAACTAGTATTACCCATTTTTGTCGTATCCAGGGAGTACATCCAGACCTGGATATATACATTAAAGGTCAACATATCCTATGTCTGAGTGAAGCTAAATTTTTAGGTTTGATATATGATTGTAGGCTTACGTGGGTGTCTCACTTAAAAACGTTAAAAGCTAAATGTCTTGAACCTCTGAATCTTTTAAAAGTATTGTCCTATACATCATGGGGGCAGACTGCAATACTATTTTAAAATTATACAAGGCCTTGATTTTTTCCAAAATTAGTTATAGATGTGAAATATACTCTTCAGTCACCCCAGGCCGATTAAAGATGTTAGATTCAATACATCATGCTGGTATTAGATTGTCCACAGGAGCGTTTAGAATTTGGCCTATCACAAATCTCCTTGTAGATGCTGGAGAATTACCTCTAGAACTTTACCGAAAGTCTTCTATTGTTCGGTATTGGTTTAGGTTGCAAAGACTCCCTGACTCTTTAGCCTTTCAGACTACAAGTCTTGTAACACACACATCATACTTTGAGTTGCATTCTAAATCTCCTCAACCTTTTGGCTTTCGGGTGAAACAATTATTAAACAGTCTGGATATAATTAGAAGTAAGGTGCTTCCATTTAAGGTATCATCAATGCCTCCATGGAAATTATCAGAGGCATCTTTTTGTAAATATTTTATTGGAGTTAAGAAGAATAAGACTGACTTAGAATCCAGGTCTCTTTTTATGGAACATGTTGCAGAACATAGGGGATCGACTTTTATATATACTGATGGCTCCAAATCTGATGCTGGCGTTGGATTTGGAGAACATAGTAATGGTTTTGATTTTAGAGGTGCACTTCCTCTAACAGCTTCCATATTTACTGCCGAACTGTATGGCATACTAACCGCTATCAAGAAAATAGCGATGGAGAAGGAGGGTAATTTTTAGTTATGCAAGGAGTGTCCTTCAAGCTTTAGAAATTTTTAGTTCTAGTAACCCTCTAGTTTTAAATATTTTAAAATGGCTTTTTATTATTGGTCCTAGCAGTATGATGGTTCAATTTTGTTGGGTTTCAGCACATGTAGGTGTGTCTGGGAATGAGAGGCAGATTTACTGGTGAAGAATGCTATATCCGAGTTCCTACCAAGAAGGTATCCAATTCCCTGTAATGATTTCCTACCTAACATCAAGAAATGGTTTTGTAATAATTGACAATAGCACTGGGATTGTCTAGATGACAATAAGATGAGAGAGGTAACAAATGTCATATCTCCTTAGAGGTATAACATGATGCCCCAAAAGTGGGAGACATCTCCCCATTGGTCACACTCGGTTGACACACAAGTTTCTTGTGAAGGGCCAACACCAACCGTATAGCGACGAATGTTTGGTACCTTTAACAATGAGTCATTTGTTGACCGAATGCCCCAATTATAACAACTTAAGTAATAGATATCTGATTGAGGCTCGAAGTGACGATGGCAGGATCATCCCAGCCAAGATTCTTGGACATTGTGTGTCCTACTATGTGAGTGGAATTTTTAGATTTATTTCAAAAGCAGGTTTTCTGAAAACTTTATAACTTCTCTAATGACATCTTAACTTTAATGGTTTTAAATTAATATTCTTTCACCTTTTATATAAAATAAATGATATCGGCGTCAATGACCTTGGATGTCAGGATGCCAGAAAACTTTAAATCAATAAATCAACCAATCACTATCTTCATGTAGTTTTAAGATTGCTGTATTCCCGTATAGATATCTTCAAGTATTCTAACAAGATTCATCTAGTCCTCGTCTTTGAAGGGCTTTCATTACTGCTGAAGTTTTGACAAAATCAAAAGAAATCTGTCTATAAATGCCATACATAGTGGTTTGTCATAATCTGTTGATTTTTTCCATTAGCTGTGTAATCACATGGATCTGCTCAGGTGTTGAATATCCACTTCTACGGTAAATCCTGCCTGCCCTCTTGGTTGAGTAATCTAGCTGTCTTTCTATTTATGTATGTATGTATCTATATGGTAAGTATGCATGTATGTATATGGTATGTATGTATGTATGTATGTATGTCTATATGGTATGTATGTATGTACATCTATATGGTATGTATGTATGTATATATATTTAGTATGTATGTATATCTTTATGGTATGTAAATATGTATATATATGGTATGTATGTATATATATGGTATGTATGTATGCATGAATGTATTTATGTGTATGTATGTATGTATGTATGTATATATTTGGTATGTATGTATATCTATATGGCATATATGT
>NC_090726.1:180808634-180841134 GCF_036898095.1 Palaemon carinicauda
GCTGAGTTAATTGGGGACTGATTTTAGTCATTCGTGATTTAAAGACTTTAAGATATAATTCATAATTTAATGCCCTATGGATGACCGCAGTTAAAAGGTGGCTCGTTTCGTTAATGATTATAAAAACGGAATAACATGACTCCCTAATATTCACCAGACTTTTTAATAAAGGCTTCCATTTCATTTCCAGATAGTAATGTTGGCTATGTCTAGTTTAAAATGATGATAATGATGAAGTTTGAATGCGATGGTAATGATACAGCTAAAAATTGTATTCAGGATATTTAAATGTTGGAGCAGAATCTAAAGACGCGTATTGAAGACTGGAAACAAACTAGAAATAATGAGGTTTTGTTAAACCTTTTTATTTCTGCTTACCATTGCACTAACGTCTGCCTCGTAGTTATCCAGGCTATTGGCTTAAATCTGTCCCATGTAAGCTAAGATTGTAGATGTCCTCACAAGACATCTGATGAGACGCTATCATTCCTGAACGATATTGAAAGAACAAAAATCTCTCTTCGAAGCATTTCAGTTCCGATATTGCTTCATGTTCAAGATTATTTTTTAACAAATATTCTCGAGTGATGGGATTGATAAACATTTTCAAAAGATGTCTCTCAAAATTCAAATAAACTCAATCCATCCATATCTGGACAGACTAGAGGTGAAATACTAGGTTCAATTTACAAGTAACTTAGAGAGATAAGAGTTTTTATTTTACCATATTCTTATTTTTTAGTGTCTGGGACTGAGATATCTTTATTGAAGATATGAAAAGGAGGGGGGAGAGAGAGAGAGAGAGAGAGAGAGAGAGAGAGAGAGAGAGAGAGAGAGAGAGAGAGAGAGAGAGAGTGTGTGTGTGTGTGTCTGTCTGGATGGGTTGGTCCCGGAAAGAAATTAAAGCCAATCACAGCGTGATCTTCCTCAGCGGAGCAAATATGGACAACCTTTATGGCATGGCAGCACATTCATGTACCGCTTGTCAGAGCAGAGGAGTAATGAGACTGTTTAATTGCGAACGAAGTGAGCAAAGACCATTTGAGGAACGTGATATATAGCGATCTGGCAAGTAGTAACAAGGAATACATGGTAGGTGATGACGTCATGGGTTGGCAATATTTGCTTCTGCTGAGTGCGCTCGCGCTGTGATAAGCTCTAATTTTGTCCAGGGACAAACCCTTCCAGACTTCGCTAATGGGCATCAAGGCCTTTCCACTTCATTTAAATTTGTTAGAAGGATTATGTGAGCAATCATCTTTTTGCTATTGTTGCCAATACTTTAGCCTCAACACGAAGCTCATTTCCATTTAAACTTCCCCATCCTTAGGGAAAAACATCATAAATACCAAATATGTTACACCAAACAGCCATAAAACCCGTTTCGTTTGTAACCTGTGTTTGTTCCTTCATGCATTCGGAGCTGTATTTTAAATCTATATTTATTAGTAATTCAGAAGCGACCACTCTCAAGATTACGCTTTCAAATCTAGACACTATCCCATGCTTCTGACAATTGCATTCTCCTGAATTATATCAATATTCTATTTTAAGTCTTTTTTTCTCTTACATTTCATGTATTCTTATAACATTCTACGATTTTTTATTAATTTCTTTAGGATTTTTACCAAAAGATTTCTTGGTTTTCCACATTTTCTATACTTTAAAATTATTCGGTAACGCCATTAGATTTTTCTGCCGAACTCTAAATTCCTGGGTAACTAGGATGAAAGGAAAAAACCTCCATGTGTTTTGTTTACTTTTTCTAAATTCTCTTGCTATTAACTTTTCTTTGTCTTTCTTTCACACTATAGTCTTTTATGTTATTTTACCCCTTCAATTAATTCGTTCTTTATTCTCCTTTACGGCTTGCATTTCAACATTAAACAGTCTTCTAAATTTTTTTGAATCTTAGTCTCCTGCTCAATTATTCATTTATTTTACTCTCTCTCTCTCTCTCTCTCTCTCTCTCTCTCTCTCTCTCTCTCTCTCTCTCTCTCTCTCTCTCTCTTATCCATAAACTTTCTTTGACCCTGAATCTTAATTATGTAAATCTAATTGTTTTTTCTTGAAGTGAGATTCGATACTATTTCTACATGACTTCATTACCCACTGAATACAAATTTTCACTAATCTTTTATTGTCTTTAGTAGTTTTACTAATTGATTTTACATAGGCCTATCAATTTTCACTCATTTTCTTACATTCATTTTTCTATTTCGACATTATCTTCTTTTGTACACAACACACAAAACACTTAACTGCTTCATATGTAAATCCCACCCCATGCTGGATTCGAGTCAAATTGACCTGACAGATATTATATTTCCTGGAAATAGTGTTTTTACGTGGTGGGATTTGCTGTTTTCAGGAATCATCAAAGCTTTTTAAGATTATTAAAAATATTAGTTATGATTATTAGAATTTGATGTTTTTAAGAATCCTCAAAGCTTTTTTAAGATGATTATCAAAATTAGCAAAATTATTATATTTAGAATTACAAGTTTTCATAAACATTTAAGATGATCATCAAAATTATTATTTATTATTATTATTATTATTATTATTATTATTATTATTATTATTATTGTTATTGTTATTGTTATTGTTATTATTATTATTATTATTTATTATTATTATTATCATTATTATCATTAATATTTCATAGAGCTGTTCTTTGCTATTTGTTAGCCTCGTTCAATAATCTTTTATTTCCAAGCACAGCATTTTCCCCATTTGATATTTCAGCATCATCTTTCGAAATCTCTCTCTCCCTCTCCTCCTTCACCGCCGAAGAAACATCTGGTCTTGAAAGTCACTTTTGTATCAGCTTCCATCAAAATCTCCTCTCCTTTCCCTTCGAGATTTCTTCTCCCATTTTTGCTTTTAAAATTTTCATCCTTGCTAAAACTCTCGGAAATTTTTGAGGAAAATTTATAAGGTGATGAGAAAGAGAAGGAGAGAGAAGGAAAGAAAGAGTGAGAGGGAGAGAGAAAAGGCTGAAGTATTCTAGCGTTAATGTTGGCTCGAAGAAAATGAGTGTTATGAACGGAGGGGATACTTTAACATTCAGAGCCTGAGGCTTGAGAGTGATTGCTTCTGCATCATTAATGAACCCGAGATTAAGATGCAGCTTCAGACGCACCCAGGAACAAGCGTATGTTAACGAAAGGTTATTTGTTTGTTTCTTGTTTGGTCTACATGTGCATACATATTTTTGTCATAAGTTTCTATGGAAAACTAAATGTAAACCTAATGAGAGAGAGAGAGAGAGAGAGAGAGAGAGAGAGAGAGAGAGAGAGAGAGAGAGAGAGAGAGAGAATCTTTTAAGTCTTTTGCTCAATTATTAATTGAGCAAAAGACTCAAAAGATTCTCACTCTCTCTCTCTCTCTCTCTCTCTCTCTCTCTCTCTCTCTCTCTCTCTCTCTCTCTCTCTCTCTCTCTCTCTCTCTCTCTCTCATTTATCCGTAAAATTGTATTCTTTTTGGCCCTGAATTCTAATTATGTAAATCTACTTTTTTCTTATAGAAACATGGGTTCACTACGCCACTGACACAAATTCTAACTTATCTATTATTGCCCTCCTTAGTTTTGCTAATCAATTTCACGTGTCCATTTTCAATAATTCTTTTTTAATCTATTTTTTTCTATTTCAACATTTCCTGTACACATTACACAAAACATTTTCCTGTGTCCTGTGTATATCCCACACTATCCTGGATTTGAAGTAAATTGACCTGACAGTTGTTATATCTACTGGAAATGATGTTTTTACGTGTTAGGATTTTATGTTTTCAGGAATCATCAAAGTTATTTAACAGGATTATCAAAATTAATAGATTTATTATTATAGAAATAATAAATATTTCTATCTCTGTTGCTATTATTATTGTTATTGTTATTATAATTATCATTATCATTATCATTATCATTATCATTATCATTAGTATTAGTTTTAGTATTAGTATTAGTAGTATTTATTTATTTATATGTTTATTTATTATGTATGATTTATGATTTATTATTTATTTATTTTTTATTTATTCATTATTCATTATTATTTATCTTTTATTATTTATCTATTTATTATTGATTATTGTATCCTTTCATCGACCTTCTCTTTGCTATTTCTTAGCCTTGTTCAATGACATTTTATTTCCAAGCATCTTATTTTCTCCATTTGATATTTCAATATCCTTTTTCGAAGTCTGTCTATCCCTCTCCTTCGCCGTCCAAGAAACATCTGGTCTTGAAAGTCACTTTTGTATCAGCTTCCATCAAAATTTCCTCTCCCTTCCCTTCGAGATTTCTTCTCCCGTTTCTGCTTTTAAAATTTTCATCGTTGCTAAAACTCTCGGAAATTTTCGAGGAAATCTTATAAGGTGAGGAGAAAGAGAAGGAGAGAGAGAGGAGGAGTGAGAGGGAGAGAGAAAAGACTGAAGTATTCTAGCATTAATGTTGGCTCGAAGAAAATGAGTGTTATGAACGGAGGGGATACTTTAACATTCAGAGCCTGAGGCTTGAGAGTGATTGTTTCTGCATCATTAATGAACCCGAGATTAAGATGCAGCTTCAGACGCACCCAGGAACAAGCATATGTTAACGGGAAGGTTGTTTGTTTCTTGTTTGTTTCTTGTTTAAGCTATGAGTGTGTGTATATTTTTGTCTTAAGTTTCTATAGAAATCTAAATGAGAGAGAGAGAGAGAGAGAGAGAGAGAGAGAGAGAGAGAGAGAGAGAGATTTATCGTCAACATTTCCTTATATTGTCTTTACATTATATTCTTATGATTTACTCAATGTTTCTTTTTTTTATTTCTTGTTAAAAATCATCTTGACTCCATTTTCCTTGGTCTTAACACCAGAACATGATTATCTGTTGGTATCGTTCTCTAGCGTTAAAATTGGATTGTACACTTAAAAAGATCGAATTAAAACCATGTTGCTAAAGGAGTTGTGTGGCACTTTAGTAAACGCTTACAATGTGTTATATATCATTGAACTCTGCTTAGGAGAGAGGAAGAATATGGCTTTTTGTGGCTAAAATATCATCGCCATAAAATTGGAATTAAGGTACCGAAACAAAAACATGATCACCCCAAAATAAGTTTTATTTGCGAAAGTTAGTGGATGAGAAGAATCTCTCTCTCTCTCTCTCTCTCTCTCTCTCTCTCTCTCTCTCTCTCTCTCTCTCTCTCTCTCTCTCTCTCTCTCTCTCTCTCTCTCTTATATATATATATATATATATATATATATATATATATATATATATATATTATTATAAAATGATATCAAAGTTAAGAGCATAAGTTAATCATAACTCTCGAGGCCAACTCCAAATTTCACTTTGAATTCGGTTTGCATTTTGACTAGGTATGGAATATTTGCACTCATTTACATCATGAGTGCCATGGGTTCCAAATCTTCATTGGTCGTATCCTGGTTCATAGTTCATTAAACTTGAATTCATAAAGGAAGGAATTCAAAATAACTGTTACTGATTTGGATTATATTAATTTTATCGAGATTACTCGAGTGCCTTAAGTGGATGAGATCATGGTGAGGGGTAGATGGAGATGTTTTGGGCATGGGTTTCGCACTCCCCAAGAGAGATTAGTTCACCAAACTTTCAACTGGGCTCCACAAGGGACTAGATGAGTTGGAAGACCCAGGCCTACATGCTGAAGACCATGAAGCGTGAAGTAGGAGATGATGAATGGAGAAGTATTGATTTAAAAGCTCAGGATGGAGACGAATGGGGAAATCTAACAGAGGTACTTTAAATCAATGGGCGTGGATGATGATGATGATGATGAGGATGAATTTTATTCAAACTTTCATTTAGCGTCAGGGTTATAAAAATATTTGTTTAATGCAATGTCTCAGATTGATAGATTTAAGCCAGTTATCAGGTTGATAGATTGGAGGACATCAGAATAAAAGTAAGCTGCGACAGGATTTGGGTAGAATCTTTCTCTGTTAACTGAAATACTGCACTGAGTTCAGTGTAACCTTACGTCGAAAATAGTCGATTTTTTTTTCTCGAAAATATAGTCAAAATTTTTATCGAAAATATAGTCGAAGTTCTTGTCGAAAGTAAAAAATATAGTTGATTATACAAACCCTCCCAGTCAACAAAGATACAATTTCTTTGCATGTCACGTAAATCGAGATTTTTGCTTCCAACCCTCTGATTCATCGTTATCAACACTGTTGAAAAGTTGCCATAAAAAAAAAAAAAACTGTAAAAATCCTGGATTAAATGTTGCCAGGCCTTTACCGTTTTAAAAACGGATATATTGACGTTGAGGGGTGATATTAAGGTCACCAGCGCGTAAAAGATAATAACAAAGTAGTGTAAAAATTACGGTCCCCTGTATTTCACTGAAATACGGCTGAGAACAGTATATTTTTACGGAGAATTTCGATTGCAATTATGGTTTTTCATCAGTGAAAATAATCAGATCTTACCATTATCAAAGCTACAAACTGGGTAAGGAGAGTTTATATCTAAAGCACCGCAAATACTAAGGTTTCCTGTCATGGCGAATATTCATGTTGCGAACATGTCATCAAGATTATGAAAGGCCTTTTAAACAAAACTATCTAAAATACTTGCTGGATCATTAGTGCCCTCTTCAATGGAACTACAGAAGGATAGGTATGACATAGGTTTCCGTCAGTAAATGGTCATTTGACAGACAGACAGACAGACAGACAAATTACTCTTAGATTTGGGATAGGGTTTCCCTATCATGGAAAGGGACAAATAGACATACATAAAATGTATTTAATTTAAAAAGTGATTTGAACATAAAACTAGTACTATATTCAATTTTATCTTTTATTGCTTATTGATCGTCTCTTTTTTTACTCGGCAGTTAGATACATAATGAATACTAGGAAAGGAGATTAATTATAATACATCAAAAGATAAACCGATTTACAGGAAGAAATGTTTAGTGAAACCACATTAACTCCTATTCTGCAATTTGCATTTCCTAATCATTCCCCTTTTTCTTATCAAATGATAGAATATATGTGACTTATAACGAAATCTTTATTTTCACAGTTTAAAGAATATAGGTCTTTAATCCGATCAACAAAAACATTTTATTACTAAGATTAAAATTTTAAAACCTCCTGAATCAAAAATTAAAAAACAGAATCCTTCATTCTCCCCAAACAAATAACGAAAAAGGGTAAAAATCTCTTCGTATATTTTCCGAGCAAAACAAAATCAAATATTTTCCCCGACTGTGAAAAGTCAAAAGCATCATTTCCCAGAGGGGGAGATAGGAGAGAGAGAGAGAGGAGAGCGAACCCAGATAGTGGCTGGGGAGGTTGGGGGGGAGGGGATCCTCTCCCTAGACACCCCGTGCTCTCCCTTTGGGGCTAAGTGCTATTTGCACAATAAATCAAACGCTGGAAACCTCAATTACTAGATATATTCAAACATCTGGTTTTATTGGATTGAAGTCTGTTTCGCCTGACGCCTCCGAGAGCTTAAGGTCTTTTGTGGCTAGAAAAGTCTAAAAAGAAGGTTTAGATTTTGGAAAAGTCTCTTTTGTGGCGAGAAAGGTCTAGAAGTCTAAACAGAAGGTGTAGATCTTAGAAAATTCTCTTTTGTAGCTAGAAAATTCTATTGTCTAAAGAGAAGAAGTAGATTTTGGAAAAGATTCTTTTGTGGCAAGAAAAGTCTAAAGTCTAAAGAGAAGAAGTAGATCTTGTAAAAGTCTCTTTTGTGGCGAGAGAATCCTAAAGTCAGAGGATGTAGATCTTGGAAATTTAATGGCTATAAAAGTCTAAAGACTAAGGTGAAGTTGTAGACATGGAAAAGTTTCTTTTGTGGAGAGAAAAGTCCAAAGTCTAAAGAGATGATGTAGATCTTGGAAAAGAGTCTCATGTTGCTAGAAAAGTCTAAAGTCTCGAGAGAAGAGTTAAATCTTTTAAAAAAGTCTTTATAGCGAGAAAAGCCTAAGGTCTAAAGAAGAGATGTAGATATTGGAAAAGTCACTTTTGTGGCTGGAAAAGTCTGTCAAAAGTGAAGATGAAAATAACGGAAAAGCCTCTTTTTTGGCGAGAAAAGTCCGTCTAAAGAGAAGATGTAGATCTTTGGAAAAAGTCTCTTTTGTGGCTAGAAAACCCTAAAGTATAAAGAAAAGATGTAGGTCTTGGAAAGTCTCTTTTGTAGCTAGAGAAGTCTAAAGTCTAAAGCGAAGATGTAGATTTTGGAAAAGTCTCTTTTGTGGCTAGCAAAGTCTAAAATCTAAAGAGAAGGTGTAACATCTTGGAAAAGTGTCTTTTGCTTCGAGAATAGTCTTTTTTTGGAAAGTCCTTACTCTAAATTTTTCCCGATACTTTTCATTCTCGTTGTGGTCTGGTAATAAGCTTCAGGAATAATCTATATCATTTTCAGATTTTTTATTAAATATAAATTTGTTTCTCAGAGCAATACATGCTCTTGTTTTGTCATTCTTGTGATTTCCTTCCATGCAAAGTAGTTGGGTCTTTTATTTTCTGAAAAAGAAAAAGTTTCTAATTTAGTCGAAATCAGAAGAAATTTCTAACTTTCCCTAGATTATCATTTCGGGTGTAGCAGTAGCTTAGTAAACTAATCAGAGAGATACCAGTACATTATTCAATGGCAACTATAATCTATATCATGTCCCACCGGTTTTAAAAAAAAAAATCTTTCAAAAACAGATTCAAGAAAAACAGTAAAGTATCTAATGTGACATTGGTGTTGGGTAATTTTTTATAGCAAAGACATACTCTTCTGTCTCGATTGTATTGTGTCAAAAAAAAATATAATATGAAAGAAAAGCTTTGGTTTTAGAACAGTTTAAAAAAAGTGGTCGCCAGTGTGTCTCGATTCTTTCATGCAGAAAAAATGTATATAAAATTAAATATTGGGTTTCTGGGCAGTTTCAAAGAAATGGTCACCCGAGAGTTGAGAAAATGAACATTATAATACAAAACTATAGTAGCACAAAGGATACATCCTCAAAACTTTGTCTGTTATAAGCATGCAATAATCAAGTATTCTTATGACATAATATATTATATGATCTATAAGAAGCATCCAGAGATAATTGTACTTTTGTAGATTAAAGTAATAGTAATTTAGAGTGTGCTATAGTCATCACTAAGCAGGCATGTTATCATTAATATAATTACGATTACCTAGTCAACATCCCTAGTTGAAATAGCAGAAGCTATAAGCCCAAGGGCTCCAACAGGGAAAAAATAGCCCAGCGATGAAGGAAATAAAGAAATAGATAAGATTCAAAATAAGTAATGGACAATTTAAATAAAGCCTCTTAAGAGCCGTAACAACATTAAAACATTTTTCATATATAAATTGTTCAACATCAAAATGTTCACTGCAAGTTTAAACTTTTAAAGTACTACCTGTTCAACTGCCTGATGAAGAACAGAGGTAAAACTAAAATCGAAAGCGTTATTTAATCGAGAAAATATATGATTAATAAACAAACATAAACAGGTGCCGGGTATTCACCTTCCATCTCAAAAAAAAAAAAAAAAAAAAAAAAAAAAAAAAGGTATGGCCGTATGACGGAAATAATTAGTGATATTCTATGGCCGCAGCAATTAGATTGTACTACAAGGCTTGTGGCTTGTTAAGAGCCCGACCACGTCATTACCTCTTTTCAAAATCAAGTTCATTTTTTTTAGAAAGAGTTTTTTTACCTCCAAGATTACAAAGACCAAGAAACCCTATTAAATAAATTAGTTGATACGGAATTCAAAATAGTATTTTGAGTCGTATTTGTAAGAGGAAAAAAATTTAGGAAGAAAAAACTTTCTTTCATCTCTTTACGAGAAAAGGGTTTTTTCCTCTCTCCATTTATTTTCCTTCGTGTTCTCATTAAATAATGTCCTATTTTTATTGTTATGCTTTGGTTCATATTATCGTACAGGACTCATATATTCAGTCCAGCGTAGCGGCGTTTTGTTAAGAATAATTGTTTAAGAAATATCTAATATTTTCCTGTAATTTTTACACAAATGACAGCACGAAATATCTAAACGAATCAGTACATAAGACTTTTATAAGTGCAGTACAGTGTTTGAAATGTCGTCATCGAGGTGAAATATCCCCATATAACTTTGCATGTTTGTTACTTATATATACACAATAATGATAGATACTAATATGTTTTACTAACATTTAAATATATTATCACTTGCAAACGACTATGAATATGCTTTACTATTAGACCCGTATCTTATTCCACATATAATTGGTTGATTCACGATAAGAACAAATAAATATACATTTTTATCTTGAAATTACTGATGAAAACTTTTGTCTATAGTTAGAAATACCTACAAAATGTCACTTAAGAAATCACACTATATCTCCATAAACTTACTGTATATTTCCGTTCATAATAAGGAAACTTATTGGTTAAAGTTGATATCGTCCAGCCCGATACTATTCTCAGAGTTACGATGATTAAGGTCACCATACCAAGATCGCTGTGATGTGGCCGGTACAGATATCATACGTTGCCAATTTTATGATATGGTAATCATATCACCGTTAAGGGGTCTATTAAAATAAGTTTCATTTCTTGAAATGTAGTGCTTTCTTTTCAACAGATATTTTGAATATATCTCACTTGATCTAATAATGGTTAAATCCTTAGTTTATTTACTATAAATGTAGATGTGGCATACTTTTTCCCCAGCGATGCCAGATCAGTGTGTAAGGGTCCTCTGGTATTCAAGACTTAAAGGCTCTGTCATCTTTTAGGCTTCGGCTTTATGACGGTATTTGTACACAAGTATTACAAATAAGAAGAAAACTAATAAACAAATACGTTACCAATACCCAGCACATGAATACATTGCCCTTCAATGCAAATATTTTGATTTCCTTCTTGTCTCATCTTATATCGTCTAGACCTGGTCTCATGTCCCCTATACAAGTGCAAGTGTCTGGTTCTACTAATATATATATATATATATATATATATATATATATATATATATATATATATATATGTATGTATGTATGTATATATGTATATATGTATGTATATATGTATATATGCATATATGTATGTATATATGTATATATGTATATATGTATATATGTGTATGTGGATAGATATGCTCAGGGAGGAGAGTAATTATCATACCCTGGTAAGAGGGGGTACCCCGAGAGGTAAGCTACACTCTGAAACCACACCCTTCCACAAATTGCCGGACCAGCGGGCTGTAGTAAGGAAAGGGAAAGGCTGCAGGAAGGGTTGAATGTGTGCGTGTGTGCGTATGAGCATGTCTATCTAAATACTTAAACGTCACTACTATCTTGAGATTATCAATTATACAAGTCCAATCCCTCTCAAGACTCAACCTTCAAACTGGAAACTTTCCCAGCATTTTCTGGAAATAATAATTCTCGTCTCTGTGGAGTTACCGATCTCCTATTTCCATCTGTTAACTTTCCTGTCTCTCGTTTTATAAATCTTTCATATGTTTGTTTCTCATAACATGAATTTCCAACTAATCCCCGTAACCTTCTGTGCAAAATAACAGACAATTCTGCAGTGTGCCTTTGATGATTGAGTTTTTGTTGTGAATCCTCTTTTTATTTTGCATTTTCATATACAGTTCGTTACTATTTTCTCCTTCTGCCCATTAGACTCTTTTTTAGCATTTCACCTATCAATCCTTTCATGCACTTTTTCCACTATTTCGAGCCAGCCCCTCTGGAAGTTGAAAACACATACACACACACACAAACATACGCACACGCATCTCCAAACATATATATATATATATATATATATATATATATATATATATATATATATATATATATATATATATATATATATATATATATAATGTGTGTGTATTTCTATCCATGTATCTATATGTTTATCTACCTACAATAAAATTATATGAGTAATAATTCATTGTACGCAGATCCATAATATCTCATAAGTAACCGCTTCTCAATTTAGATGAAGTGTTTGCAGACACGCTTCTACATTTTTGCATCCAATCCTAGAGTCCTGGGCATAATTCGTCCAATTCTCCTGATAATTCCTGTCATATATAATTCATTCCTTATTTTACTTTGGGGCGTGTCCCACTCCAAGGCCCTCCTAATGTCCTTTGTATATATCCTCTATCTCTTTCGAGAAACACTTTTCCTCAAATGCATATTTTGTTTTGCTTTTGCATGTTTTTTTTTTATCTATATTTTCCCAAAATGCATTTTTCGTCGTCTTTTTGCCTAGTTTTTTTTTTATTCATATCATTTTTCATCTTCCTATTGCATATTTTTTATTCATATCATTTTCCCCAAATGCATTTTACGTCTTCCTTTTGCATATTTTTCTCTTTTTTTATCATTTTACCATATTGCATTTTTCGTCTTCCTTTTGCATATCTTTTTTTGTTTATATCATTTTCCCTAAATGCATTTTTCGTCTTCCTTTTGCATACATATTTTTTATATCATTTTCCGAAAATACACTTTTGTCTTCTATTTGCATATTTTTTTTCATCCACATCATATTTCCCAAATGCATTTTTCATCTTCCTTTTGCATATTTTTTTATTTACATCATTTCCCCCAAATGCATTTTCCGTCTTCCTTTTGTACATATTTTTTTATTTATATAATTTTCCCCAAATGCATTTTTCGTCTTCCATTAGCATATATTTTTTATTAATTATATCATTCGTTCCATTTGTACAAATTATTCCCGTTTTCCTCTTTTACCTGTGCGAGTCTTTCTCCATTCGTCCATTCTCGGATTTTCTCCTCCATTCGTCTCCTTTTGCTCAAACAGCAGCTGTGTCTGATGGTGTCATTTGTACCAGTTTTCATAATAACGTCTCTTTATCCTCTTGCTCCATATCCTCCTCCTTTCCCTCCCCTTCCTCCTCGTCCTCCCCCTCCTCCTCCTCCTCCTCCTCGTCCTCCTTTTTTTCTCCCCCTCCTCCTCCTACTTCTCCTCCTCCTCCCTTTTCCTCGCCCTCCTCCTACTTCTTTTCCCACTTCTCCTCCTCCTCCCTCCTCCCCCCCCCCGCGCTCCTCCTCCTTTTCCTCCCCCTCCTCCTCCTCCTCCTCCTCCTCCTTTTTCCTCCCCCTCCTCCTCCTCTTTTCCTCTACCTCCTCCATCTCCTCCTGCATCTCCTCCTCTTTCCTCCCCCTCCTCCTGCATCTCCTCCTGCATCTCCTCCATCCCCTCCTCCTTTTCCTCTCCCATCCCCCCCCCCCCTGCAGATACTGAAGCCTTGACGAGGATGGGGGTCTTAGGGATTACCAGCTGGGCTCTAATGAACAGTGGGAACTGCTTTCCCACTGGACTACGGTGCCCAATTGTTGATCCAACTAAATTAGTCAGCACTTTCTCTCCTTTCTTTTGATTACTTTTCATTCTCCCATCTCTTCCTCTTGGGCATGAACTTGACGACTTAGGCTTGTATGACTTTGGTTTTGACTGCTGCTTTGGATTTGGCACAGGGTGGGATGGATGACATACCATCTCAATCTGTACAAATTTAGACGACATCACCCTCTGGCAGACCCCATTGGGTGCAGACCAAGTCTGTTAAGAGTCGGGCTCCAGTGATCGGGTTTTAAGTCGCCCATATTTGCGGGTAATGGGTGATGCCAGGCATTGGAGTCGTCGGTGGGAGGGGCTAACTACCCCCCTCTGATCAGTGTACACCCACCTTAAGAGAGGCAGACCCTCTCTAATAGAGGACTGGTCCCCGCTGAAGCCTCTTCTCGTGTTGGGCCACATTGGATAGGAGGACTGACATCCTCCGATAAGAGGTGGATATCCCAGCTTGCTTCTACTTCAGATTAGCAGAGTCTTCAGATGTTGGCACTGTGGGGAAGAGGGGCACCGACGAGTGGAGTGCCCCACCCAAGGATCCCCTCGCTGTTACACTTGTCAGGCCTACAGTAATTTATCTCGGGAGTGCCCCGCAAAAAACGGCCAGGGCGGGCGTGCTGGGGCACACGCACACCTCCCACGCCCAACGTCTGAGGAAAAGGGAACAGAGGAAGGGGGAGACGATGGAGTTTGATGGCCCCCGCATGACATCGCAAGCAGTAGTCGAGGAAGCAGTGACGACAGACGTGATAGAGCAGGCACTGGGACCTCCCCCAGTATCCCTGACCTCACCCCTGCAGCACTAGGGAGAGAACCAGGGGCCAGCAGTTTGGCGGCTGAGGTCATTGGCCCAAGCCCTATATCTCGTAATGGCCGTCTGGGAATGTTAGCAGTTAGGATCGACCTGCAAGATAAATCCATCCGACCCCTGATTGACACGGAAACCAGTGTTTCATTGATAGAAAAATAAATTCTCCTCAAATCCACTACAGCCAGTGGCATCAATTGTTCTTGACATGCCAGGATGAAATAAACTACACATAAACCATACATCAATCGTCCAGTTTACACATGATTTTTTTGTCTTGCCCACCTTAGAAATTCCAGGAATCGAGGCTATCCTAGGAATAGACTTTATATCTAGTAATCGAATTTGCATTTTTGGGGAAAAGATACAATAACAGTTAAAGCAGGAGGGTACATTTTGCCGATAGAAAGTCATGAGACAGTAAGTTCGTGTGTTAGCTCGGAGAGACATTTAAGTAAGGTAACAGCTGTACCTGAGAGAGGAGAAGTGTTGTCCCCCCAGACCCTTACGAGCATATCTGTGACCCCGTGTCACCCTCTTGCGTAAGGAACCAAGGTAGTTGTTAAACCCCATGACAATGGGCCCATATGATATTGGAGGGCTTGACTGAAATTAAAGAGAACAGAGCTGATATAACGATAGCTAATGTGTCAAATAAAAGAGTTGTTTTAGGAAGTGATTATGTGTGTGAATTAGAGTTATGTGAAATTGCTTATAATGAGATGTTGGGAGCCACAACTCCAACCCGCACAGACGAACGCACTCAGAATTTGATTATGCAAGCGCAAAAATAATGTCCATCAGAATATCAGTCTGTAGCTAGTGACATTGTCAATAATTATTCCGATGTAATTGCAATTGGAGATGAGCCACCCGGGAAGATTGATTTATTTCCTTTTAGCATTGAAACTGGGCAGGCGGAGCCGATCAGGTCAAGGCCTTTTAAGGTACCCATTTATTTCCAGGGAGAGATAGAAAGGTAAATAAATAAATTAAGGGAACAAGGGATAATCGAGGAGAGTTAATCCGCCTGGGCTTCTCCAATTGTAGCTGTTAGGAAAAAGGATGGCTCGGTAAGATTGTGTGTTGATAGGAAATTGAATGCAGTCACTAAGGATAATGCATTTCCATTGCCCTCGATCGAAGAATTACTTGTGAAAGTACGGGATAGCAAATATTTTACAACTGTTGATTTAAAATCTGGTTACTATCAAATATCCATTCAGGAAGACAATAAATGTAAAACTGCATTTATAGCTAACGATCAATCATTTCAGTTTAATTTTCTTCCTTTCGGTGTTGAAAATGCTCCAAGTCATTTTTCTAGAGTAATGATGGCGGTTTCGTCGCCCTTAATTGGCCATATTGTTCTTGTTTTAGATGACATCATAATTACAGGGAAAACGGCTGAAGAATATAATAATAATATTC
This sequence comes from Palaemon carinicauda, assembly GCF_036898095.1. Classification (NCBI taxonomy): domain Eukaryota; kingdom Metazoa; phylum Arthropoda; class Malacostraca; order Decapoda; family Palaemonidae; genus Palaemon; species Palaemon carinicauda. The sequence goes on from NC_090726.1 coordinate 180,824,267, forward strand.
GTAAAGTTTTAGAAGCATTGCGACGTAATGGTATGAAAATAAATTTGTCAAAGTGCAAATTTTTCTGTAAACAGGTCAAATTTTTAGGTCACATAATAACCCCAGAAGGTATCCAACCCTTCCCCAGTAAAGTAGCGGCTATTACAGATTTCCCCAGGCGACGTAACTCTAAGGAAGTAGCTGGGTTCCTTGAGCTCGCTGGGTATTACCGTAAATTTATAAGAGGTTTTGGAGAGATAGCGAGACCTTTAGATGCTCTAAAGAAACAAAAAGTAATAAATTGGGAAGAGGAAGAAGAAAAGGCCTTTAACCATTTTAAAGCTGCCTTAACTAGTAATGAATTACTCGCATATCCTAGATTTGATCGCCCGTTTTTAGTGATAACATGCGAGTAGCGTAGCTATTGGTGGCGTAGTTTATCAACGAGATAATAAAGGCAGATAGTAACCAATTTGTTTTGCTTCCCGGGCTTTAAAGGGGTCAGAAAAGAATTATAGTATATTCGATCGCGAGGCTTTGGCTATTCTTTGGGTTCTAGAGAGGCATCGGTTCTTTTTATTAGGTCAGTCGATTGAGTTGCAAAGCGATCATCGCGCCTTACGTGATTTGTACTATAAAAATGATTTGACCTCTCGTCAAGCGAGATGGATTGAGATATTGTTGGAGTTTAATATAAAGGGTTTTCACCACATAGAAGGTAAGGCTAACAAGGTAGACGATGCTCTCTCTAGAAGTGCAGTAATAGGAGTAACAACTAGGGCACAAAAGAGGAACGAAGAACGTAACCAAAATAGTGAAGACCCCCATCATAATAGAAGAAATAGAAAGCGGGATGAGAGTTCTTGCGATGCACAAGCAGTAGAAGGGAGAGAGAGGGAGTCGAATCAGGAGAGTGAAAGAGAGAGAGGGAGAGAGAGAAAGATATGAATGGCGAACGGGAATATATGTGGATGACCGAGGACATGACCAGGGGTGTCCAGGATGAATGCTCTGATGATGCAGGTATGATTGATTTGGAGGTTAGGACATAAAAGAAGCCCGAGAGGGACAGAAAAAAGAATGGATGGAAAGAGTGCGAGTAGTGATTAAAGGGGAATCGGAGAGTTATCCGGCATTTCTGAATGTCCCTTGTGAGAAATTTTTTTATTGAAAATGTCTTATATTGTGCTTACGAGAAGAGGGGAGGGGAATTTTGTGCACGGGTAGTTCTTCCTCCCTCTTTAATTAAACGAGCCATCCACATTGTACTTGCAAGTACGTATGCAGGGCATTTAGGGATTGATAGAACATTAAGGAGAGCACGTAAATCCTTCTTTTGGTTAGGAATGAAAAAATCTATAGAGAATTATATAAAAGATTGTCATGCTTGTAACTGTTTCAAAGAACATAAAAACACTGTACCGGAAGCCAGAAAGTGGCCTGTAATTCCAATTAAATTTTATAGCGTGCATATGGATGTGGTAGGACCATTTCCTACTGGGTTAACACAACATAAGTATATATGTGTATTTGTGGATGCATTTACTCGGTACACTCATACTTATGCAATGTTGGATAAATCTGCAAATTCATTAGCCCAGGCACTGTGTTCTTTCATTACTAGGTTGAGTTGCCCGAAAATTTTGATAAGTGATAATGGTCTTGAGTTTATAAATAAGGTGGAGAAATCGGTCACGGACTTGATGAAAATTGAACACTATTCAGTGACCGCATATAGGCCTTCAGCAAATGGCTTAGTAGAGTCGCATAATAGAGAAGTAGTGCCAATTTTGCGTTGCTTAGTGGCTGATGACCCCCTTCATTGGCACGCCATGTTTCCTACAGCTGAGCTAGCTTTGAACATTGCATATAATGCTTCGCTCAGGGACACGTCTTTCTTTTTAGTGTATGGACAGGATCCTGTGTTACCATATACGGTACTCATCAATTCGCAGCAATTGACAAATTATTCAACTAAGCAATACTGTGCATATTTATTAGATTTATTGAGGAGAGTAATGAACACCAATGAAAGGTTTTTGAAAAGATCTAATGAAAATCACAGCTGAAAGTTTGATGGTCGGTTCAAAACCGCACCGGTAAAAGTATTTGTGAGCGATCGTGTGTATTTGAGACGATTACAACCTAGGAAACAAACCAGAGCAAGCGTATATGGGTCCTTACCGAGTAAAGATGGTTAAGTCTAACACAGTTGTGATACAAAGGATAGTTAATGGTGCAGTGTCTGAACATCATCAGGCACGCATACATGTGGTACCTGAAGAGGTAGTTTTCAAAAGTGTTCCTCTTTACCCCTGCATATGTGACATCCCTCGAGTTGATGAATAGAATTTTTTTTTTCCCTTGCTGTTGTTGTTGTTTGAACAGACCTCATTTCTTCTTTCGATGTGTTTTAAATAATCGTGATGATAACAATGTGTTGAGTTGATGTTAAATTCATACGTAAAATGTTGTGGTAATTTTGCTGAGTGTGGAAATACGTATATGTTGAGTGAACCTAACAACAATCAAAGGTTAAATAGGTCAAGTGAGATCCGTCAGGTGGATGCTGTATTATTCATGTGTTTATATGATTCCTGGTTGCTGGGGCCAGGGCGGATCCCAAATGGCAAGTGGCTGCGGGATTAAAGTTCAGCCTTGAGGATGGGCGATGTTAGAGAATGTGTAGATGTGAATACCTTATACTTAATGTTATAAGAGAAGGGCAGGAAGATGAATGATTTTCTCGGAAAATGGCTAGTGGCCACCGGGTGAAGGTTGCAAGTGCAAGTGTTGTAGTGATTTAAATAAATGGTGAAACGGTGGTAATGAGATGTGTTGCGAAATTGTGCCGTGAAATTGTGCCGTAAACCCGGACAAGTAAAATCGAGGGATGAAGGAATATCTATTCCTACCCTTGTCCCGCCCAAGAAGCCTATATTGCCCACAACCAGAGGGAGGTTATTGATGAGGTTATATAAACCTCATGTTATGGTTTTTTTTTTTTTACTTTGGGTATTCTGTGTTTTGGTTGCAGGGGTCTTTAGAAGAAATGAGTGGAATTATTTATATTGTTTTGTGTACATTTTTACATGCAATATTTCATTTTTTTTTATTTTTGTGCAAGATGTGTTATTTTTTATGCCGATTTCTATATATATATTTTATGTTGCATTTCTATTTAGTACATGCCATGCCTATTCCGGGTTGGAGTGTCCTCCATATATCATTGACTAGTAAGGGTGAGTGCGCACCTCCTCCCGGAGTGAGGAGCTTGGGGGGGAGTAATGTCCTAATTCGTGTGTGTAGATGTCTTGTACGACAAGGTAAATGAACTCAATATTCATGATTATTCCACAAAACCCGATGTCTTGGCATATTTTGTAAACCTTGTATCTTGGTAGTGAAGGGAGTTTTAGTTACCGGTGAGTTGGTAAGACCCTCACCTGAGAGGGTAGTTGTGTATTGTGTACTTATGAACGACCTTTTGTAATAAATGAAGAAAACCCTTATGCCGACGTCTTATTATCCGTCTGCACGGGTCATATGTATATATATGTATATACATGCATATATATATATATATATATATATATATATATATATATATATACATATATATATATATATATATATATATATATATATATATATATATATATATATATATATATATATATATATGTTATATATTGCCAGACACTTCCTCTTTCTCATAGAGATGTTTCTCATCATGTGTCAAAGCACGAAGAAATTCAACGTGTTATCTTACATAGACGTTTTTTTCTCACATTTGAATCGTCACTGGGTTCAAGGTCAATCAATCAATTAATCAGCTCGGTCACATGTCAAACAAACCGTCTGTCCCTTGTTGTAAAAACTCTTTTTCTTTCGTTGAGAAAAGATTCTTCAATTCTTTTCGTCTCTGCGCGTGTAGATGACACTACAAATTGTGACCTCTTTTCTCTCTCTCTCTCTCTATCTCTCTCTCTCTCTCTCTCTCTCTCTCTCTCTCTCTCTCTCTCTCTCTCTCTCTCTCTCTCTCTATAATGCCATGGGTTGGTGCATATATGGGGATAATTGCAGGTATACACACAAAAAGAAATATGAAGGCGAAAGAGCAAATATGAAAGAAAAGTTGGATTTTTTAATGGCAGAATTCCTGGAAATGAAGAAAAGAACATCATATCAGAACAGGAAGGAAACATGGGAGAATCTATATTATTACCAATATTAAATAATGGGGAGGAAACACAAACCATAATAGTGATGAATGCACAAGGTTTAGTCACGAGTAACTCTAAAAGGAAAATAGAGTTCTTAGAAGAACTAACCCAAATTGAAAAAATAGATATATTAAATATAAGTGAAACATGGTATTCCCAAGAGACTGGCAGTGATGATCAGATAAAGGGTTTCCAAACATATAGATCAGACAAAACAAATAGGAATCAAGGGGGAACCGCAACATATGGAAGAGACATAAATCAAGGAAAAGTCTGTGAAAAATACAGCAACGCAGAATGTGAATTGATTGCGGTAGAAATTGAATTTGAAAAACTATGAATATTGTAGTTTACAGACCCCCAAATACTAAGGAGTTTGACATAATGATAGAAAAAAATAGATGATATATGTAGAAACCATAAAGATTGGAATATACTCCCATCCGGAGATTTTAACTTTCCTTTCATGGATTGGAAAGAACGGATAGAAGAAAGTGGTTGTATATATACATATAAAAAAAGAGAGTAATAGTAGCGCAGAAGATAAGAGGCAATTTAAAAAGCTTCAAGATATGCCATTAGAACATAATATGCAACAAATAACCCACGTTCCAACAAGAAAGGAAAATGTCCTAGATCTAGTATTTGTCAATGAGGTGAATTATATTAAAGAAATAATAGTGTATAACACGGGAATTTCAGACCACGATGTCATAGAATTAATATTCCCTTCCAAATCAAATGATCGCAGAATTAATCAAAGCACAAAACGTTGGGAAGGATGTGGAAAATATAATTTTTATAGTAAAAATATAAAATGGTCAGAAATAAATGAAAAACTGAACAAAGAATGGAAAAATGTATTCGTAAGTGATAATATACAGGTAAAAACGGACATACTGTACAAAATACTGGAGAAAACAGTTGAAAAATATCTACCGAAAAAAAACAATAAACAAAAAACATGCATACCAAGAGACAAAAGGATCTTATATCAGAAAATTAGAAAATGGAAGAAAAATCTTGCAAAAGAAAAAAATGTGTGGAAAATGATGGAAATAAAATGTAAGATAGAAAATGCAGAACAAAAGATTATACAAACGAAAGAAATTGAAAAAGGGACTTAGAAGAAAGGACTCTTCAAAATATAAAAAAAAAAACCAAAGTACTTTACTCCTATGCAAAAAAGATGAATAAAGGGAGATTAGAAATAGGCCCTCTAAGAATTGAAGGAGGGTTAACGAATGAAAAAAATGAAAAATGCAACATATTAGCAGAAAAATATAAGAGTGAGATCACGCCAAGAATTGCAAATGAGAATAATGAAACAAATGAGAGAAGGAAATGTTGAATATTTAACGGATATAGATATTAATGAAGCAGATATTGTCAAGGCTATAAGCGAAATTAAAAATGGATCGGCAGCCGTACCAGATGGAGTCCCAGCAATTTTGTTAAAAAAACTGCACACACTATCGCGAAGCCGCTTGCAATACTGCTAAGACAAATTGTAGATATGAGCGAGATATATGTTAAACATAAATTAGCTTATATAACCCCTATTTTCAAAAGTGGATTAAGACTAGAGGCAAGCAATTATAGACCTGTTAGTCTAATATCACTTATTTGACAAGGTAGACCATAATATATTAGAGAAAAAAATGAGAAAGCACAATATTGTGGGAAAGATAGGAAAATAGGTAAAAGAATTCCTGCAAAACAGAAAACAGATAGTGGTTGCAAATGACGAGAAATCAGATGAAGCTCAGGTAATATCTGGCATGCCACAAGGTACGGTATTAGCTGCACTGCTGTTTTTTATTATGATCTCAGACATAGACTGTGATGTTAAAAGCTCTGTAGTGAGAAGTTTCGCAGATGACACAAGAATAAGTAGAGAAATTACTTGTGATGAAGATAGGAACTCACTACAAAGAGATCTAAACAAACTCTATGAATGGGTGGAGATAAATAGGATGGTATCTAACTCCGATAAATTTGAATCAATAAATTATGGAAACAGAGAAGGAATGGTATATGATTACAAGGGACCTAATAACGAGACAATCACAAACAAGGAAGCAATCAAAGACCTTGGTGTAATGTTAAATAGGAATATGTTATGCAACGACCAAATAGCAACACTGTTGGCTAAATGTAAAGCAAAAATGGGAATGTTATTCAGACACTTTAAAACAAGAAAAGCTGAACACATGATTATGCTTTACAAAACTTATGTACGAAGTACACTCGAGTACTGCAATGTGATATGGTATCCACTCTACCAAAAGGATATTGCACAAATAGAGAGTGTACAAAGGTCCTATACTGCTAGAATAGAAGTAGTTAAGGACCTTGACTACTGGGTAAGACTGCAATTTTTAAAACTATACAGCCTAGAAAGGAGAAGAGAACGCTACATGATAATACAAGCATGGAAGCAAATAGAAGGAATTACTGAAAACATCATGGAGCTAAAAATATCAGAAAGAGCAAGCCGAGGTAGATTAATAGTGCCAAAAAAAATACCGGGAAAACTAAGGAAGGCGCACAGGACATTGAACCACTACCCGCCAGCATCGATAATGCAGCGACTATTTAATGCGCTGCCAGCTCATCTAAGAAACATATCAGGAGTGAGCGTAGATGTGTTTAAGAATAAGCTCGATAAATACCTAAGATGCATCCCAGACCATCCAAGACTGAAAGATGCATTAGCAACTCTCTGGTGGATATACGAGGTGCCTCACACTGAGGGACCTGGGGGAACCCAAACATAGAATAAGGCATAAGGTAAGTCTCTCTCTCTCTCTCTCTCTCTCTCTCTCTTTCTCCACGAAACTGCAACATCAAACAAAGAATGCATATCCTAAGAAAACAACCCATTTGAGGGAGCCGGGTGTTACCACTCCATAATAAAGAGAGGTTTCAATTAATCCTTTTTTAATTAGTCCATCATCATTAAGCTTTTATCGTAATACCTACAGTGTTGTTGCAATGGATGAATTAGATTTGACCTTTGGAAATTGACACGCATTAGAGAATTAACCGTGATCCCAAATTAGGCAACGTAAGCTCCATAAACATTTTGAAATCATTATTTTCGCGAGGGAAAGCAGCTTGAAGAGCGCAGTGTAAGTGCGATGATGATAATAATAATAATAATAATAATAATAATAATAATAATAATAATAATAATAATAATAAGTTGAAGTGAAACGAACATTATACTAACAAAACAATACATATCTGAGCTTCGGTTTCACCTTTTAAAGCTAAACCAACAACATATGCATATTTTCCCAGACCATAAAAGATGGCAACACTCATCTTGATACTGATAAGAAAATTGCCTAAAAGAACTTTCAGTAAGTTCGCAAACTCTCATTAAAAGTATTCTTATAATTCAATGCCTCCTAGGCAAGGCGCTTAACCTAATTCTTAAACACAAGGAAGGATGTATCCTTTGCCCTGCTTCCTTTCTCTTTGTCTCTTTCGCTTAATGGGTCCTGTCGTAATGCACTAAGGAACATTATCCTTTGGATGTCCTGACTCAATGTCCCGCGGACTAACCGCCCCCTCACCAAAAAAAAAAAAAAAAAAAAAAAAATGTTAAAATTTTTTTCTGTCATTTGTTCATTCATGAATGCCTAGTGGTTTATCGACATTTTTTTTCCGTCAATTTTTTCATTAATGTCTTCCTATTAGTTTGTCAAAAAAAAATTTCTGACAATTTGTTCATTCATGGATGACTTTAGATTTGTCGATTTTTTTTTCTGTCAATTTTTGCATTCATAGATGTCTGGTGGTCTGGTATTTTTTTCTGTCAATTTGTTCATTCATGGATGCCTGGTGGTTTGTCAAATTTTTTTTCTGTCTATTTGTTCATTCATGGAGACCTGGTTTTTGTCCATTTTTTTCTGTCAATTTGTTCATTCATGGATGCCTGGTGGTTTGTCAAAAAGTTTTCTGTCAATTTGTTCATTCATGGATGACTGGTGATCTGTCGACATTTTTTTCTGTCAATTTGTGCATTCATAGATGCCTGGTGGTCTGATGTCTTTTTTTGTCAATTTGTTTATTCATGGATGCCTGGTGGTTTGTCAAATATTTTTCTGTCTATTTGCTCATTCATGGATGCGTGGTGGTTTGTCAAAAAGTTTCTGTCAATTTGTTCATTCAAGGATGCCTTGTGTTTTGACAAAGATTTTTCTATCAATTTGTTCATTCATGGATGCCTGGTGGTTTGTCAACCCCCTTTCTAATGCCTTCTATCAAAGGCACCCTCTTCCAGTAAACTACTTCTCTCCATATCATCCTTCACCTTATCTCATTATCTAATTCTCTGCCTCTTATCAATCTTCTCCCCAAGTTGAAATTCAATAGTAGTTCGCCGAGGGGTGTATCTAATATTGGCCTTTTATTTCCGTATCAAGTTTGTTTAATAATGTACTTTATTTCTTTTGATTCTTGTTGCATTGTAATTGGTGTAATATATTATTACTATTGTTGTTGTTGTTGTCACAAGCTAATCTATAACCGTAGTTGGAAAAGCAAGATGATATAAGCCCAAGGGCTCCATCAGGAAAAGATAACCCAGTGAAGAAAGGAAACAAGGAAATAAACAAACTACAAGAGAAGTAATAAACAGTCAAAATCAAATATTTCAAGAGCAGCAGCAACTTTAGATCAGATCCTTAATATGACCTATAAAACTTAAAAAATCAAAAGGAATAGGAATAAGCAAAAACAGCGTGCCCGAGTATATCCTCAAGAAAGAGAACTCTAATCCAAAACAGTGGAAGGCCATGGTACAGAGGCTATGGCACTACCCAAGACCAAATAACAATGGTTTGATTTTTAAGTGTCCTTCTCGTAGAAGAGCTGCCTACCATTGCTTGTCTCTCTTCTACTATTACCATTAATGGCTATATAATGGAGAAGATCACCATGTTTGACACAAGATTAAGTTTTATGGTTACTGAAGACTTTCGGGTACAGTATTTGATTTTCTATCTTTTAGAGAGACTAGAGTTATTTGATATTAATCATTTGTTAGGCCGCTCATATTCCTTTTTAGGAAATTCTACGTAATTATGACTATAGACATTAGTTCACAGATTCTTTAATATATTCAGAATAGTGAGTGTAGCTGGAATTCCATACTTTTTGGGGGGTTGGTTGGGGTGGGTGGAGGTATGGTTCTAGGTGGGGCCAAAATATCAGGGGGGGGGGGGGGGGGGAAGGCAATGGAAATTACACAAAGCTAACCAAAAATTCTGTAATTAGTGAAATGTACTCTTATTGCTTGTATATATCCATGGGAATGAAGGAAAATAATAATGATAGTAATTAGTAAACCTGTATTTAAAATAATGAGTTAATTTTTTAATTAATTTCCACCTCTTATTATTTGCAAATTTATAGAATATTTTGATATGAATTCCCTCACAACCTTATCTTCAAAACCAGCCTAGTTTTTATTTTTTTGTCCTTTTTGTTTTAATTCGAGTTTCATCAGAATAGATGCTCACCAGAACGTCAAGAGGGTAAGCCCAACCCTTACAGTGGGGCCCAGCTACAGGTGTGGCCTCCCTGGTAAACTGCTTAAACTCACGATCCTGGACGGGGATCGATCTGCTGCAATGCGAATGTTAGACGAACACGTTACCACTGTACTAGCTAGGAAGTTTTCATTTTAGGTTATAGTAATATATTTTTGTCATGTAAATATATGAAAATAATGCATATCACTAAAGACACAAACGACTTAAGATCCTTTCCAAATCCCTTCAAAATCTCAACCTATCCCATCATCTCCTCTCCTTGGATATTGACTCTAAGCAGAAGTAGCAAAACTGCATTGTAATTGTCCAAAACTGTAACTATGGTTTCAATCACTTTAAAGATAAAGTTTATACGTGAGAGATTTATTTTAATGCTGTTACTGTTCTTAAAATATCTTATTTTAATTGTTCATTGCTTCTCTAGTATTTCATTTATTTCCTTATTTCCTTTCCTCACTGGGCTATTCTTTCCGGTTGGAGCCCTTTGGCTTATAGCAAAATGCTTTTCCAGCTATGGTTATAGCGTGGCTGGTAACAACAACAACAACAACAACAACAACAATAGTAATAGTAATAGTAATAGTAATAGTAATAGTAATAATAATAAAGATTACAATTGTAAAGTGTATTAATGTGTGGATGCAGCGAGACTGTGTCGTGGATGTTCAGCAGCTGATGTTGCTGACTGTCTGACTGACTCATGAATCAATGAATACATAATGCCTTGCAATATGCAATACACTGCGAGAATGTAAAAGTGATAATGCGAGTAAAATGAATTTGGATATATCACAATTATGATATTTTGACAGGGACGTCAGTTACAATATTTCCTTCCGTAAACGACTACAAATTCTAGCTTAGAATATAGAATAATCTTTATTTATGCCCATGCTTCCATTGTTAATTTTATTATGAATGGTTTTATATGGTTTAGAAGTTATGTATGGTATTGTAATATCTCATATAAGGAGAGATAAGAAGAGTCATAATGGAAATGCATAGAAATTCATAGATTGGCATAGGCACCACCCACCTGTTGAGATACTGCCGCAAGAATGTTATTTGTTTTTTTGACAGGCTGGTTACGGCTCATTCTTCCCTTGCCTACACCTACACCGAATAGTCCAGGATATTCTTTACGCATTCTCCTCTTTCCTGATACACCTGATAACACTAAGATGATGGAAGGATGCTTCTACACTGAAGGAGTTAAATACTGAACTGTGATTGTAGCGTGGCCACTTTTCCCTTGGTAAGAGTAGAAGAGACCCTTTAGCTATGGAAAGTTGCTCTTCTAGGAGAGGGATACTCCAAAAGCAAACAATTGTTCTCTAGGCTTGGGTAGTGCCATAGCCATTCTCTTAGGTTAGAGTTCTCTTGCTTAAGGGTACACTCAGGAGCACTATTCTATCTGTTTCTTTATTTTATTTCCTCACTGGACTATTTTCCCTGCTGGAACCATTGGGCTTAAAGTATTCTGTTTTGCCAACTAATCTTGTTTTTTAGCTAGTAATAATAATAGTAATAATAATGATAACGATGATGATAAAGGTAATGAAAATGACAATGACAATGACAATGACAATGAGAAAGATAATGATGACAATGGTGATGACGATGATAATGATGACAATGGTGATGACAATGATAATAATAATGACAATGAGGATGATGATGATGATGATAATAAAGATTACAATTGTAAAGTGTAATAATGTGTGGAGGTTGCAAGACTGTTTCCTGTTGCTCCAACTAAGGTTGAATCTTAAACAATAATAATAATGATAATGATAATGATAATGATAATGATAATAATAAGCTATGAAAAAGAAAAAAAAGGGAACTAGATTTTAAAATCTTTCAATCCTCCGGAGAGAAGGGGATTGTAGAAACCAAGGAATCAATCAGCGAAGTATGACTATAAAACCTTCCCTATCTCAAAATCAAAATGAGTAATGAATAGCCTTTTCTCTTCAGTATTCACCGTTTGAATCTGAATTCTGGGAAATTGTTATGTGATGAGATGAGAAGACTTTAGCCAGCGTCGTCCATTGTATACTCCAATGCCGACGAGCTATTAACACAAGTAATTAATACCGCTGATTTTTATGCAGGTTTAGGCATATGTGTAATTTGGAATTTCTTTACTATGATTGCATGCCTAAAAAATCTGTGAAATATAGCGTTTCATTGTGATTTCTAGGATAAGATTTTAAGCCAAAAAGAATTCCAGTGAATTATGTAAATTATATTTTTCTGATATTTATGAATATTGGTGATATAGAGCGTTGATGTTTTCGTTAATTTACGATTACATTTTTTAATTACTGAGAGAGAGAGAGAGAGAGAGAGAGAGAGAGAGAGAGAGAGAGAGAGAGAGAGAGAGAGAGAGAGAGAGTGGGGCATATTATGTAAAGCATAATTAAAAGCCCCAATTAATTCGTATGATTCTGTATCCTCAATATTTCATTTTGGAATGAAATTGCATACACACATTATATATATATATATATATATATATATATATATATATATATATATATATATATATATATATATATATATGTACTTAAGACAGTGTTTCCCCAAAATATTGAGACCAAAATTAAAACATGGATAAGCATGGGAAGGGGAGCTGTGGTAAACAAAATTAAATTATGAAAAGCAAAATGACTCTTTCTCTAAAAAGAAAACTCTTTAATCAGAAGGTCCACATAGTATTGTCTTATGCATCAGAAACGTGGAGCCTTACTAAAGCCATAAAACATAAGCTAGTTACAACTCAGAGTGCTATGGAAAGAATAATGGTGGGAATAACACTAAGGGACAGAAAAAGAGCAACATGGATAAGAGGGAAAACTCTAAGTAGAGGGTATTCTAAGAACATGAAAGAAAAAGAAATGGACATGGGCAAGACATATAAGGAGAATGACAGATAATAGATGAAAATTAAGAATAACAGAATGGGTCCCTAGAGATTGCAAAAGTAACAACAGAGGAAGGAAGAAAATACAATGGATTGACGAACTAAGAATGCTTGTGGGTGTGGACTGGCCTGAAAGATCATAAACTGACGCAAGTGGAAGGACTTGTCTGTGTCTTTGTTCAGCAGTGGACCAGTAACGGCCGGTCCTGACTTGTGTGGAGAACCAGTTGGGGTGCTGATGATACGTATATATGGTCTGTCTCTAGGGCATTGTCCGGCTAGGATATTGTCACTGCCCCTCGCCTCTGCCATTCATGAGAGGCTTTTAAACATTTAAACATTTCCCAACGACTTTGAGTGGTGCTCAAAGCTTTCCATGGTCCATGTATCATACCCTTTGAGCTAGCATGCAAGTTTACCTTTTTTGTTATTATAAATCCTGTAATTTTATGGACTACATTGAGTATAAAAATAATGTAAATATCCTGATATGTATGATAGATTCACGTTAAGGTAATTATATTTATTGTAATTTTTATTGTAGAATTTGTGGTCAATAAAGATCTATGTATCGTCTGCTTGGAGGTATGAAGAGCTAGCTTGCTGTAGTTTTAAAGGCTTTAAATGCCACTTATGAGTGGCAGAGCCAAGGGACAGTGACATTGCCCTATCAAGCAGGACAATGTCCTAAAGACTGACCATATAATTATACACATGATCAGCGATCAAATCCCCTCTCTACCCAAGCTAGGACCAAGGAGGGCCAGGTAATGGCTGTTGATAACTCAGCAAATAGACCTATAAAATTTCCCAAACCCACATCTTTAGCTCACAAGGATGATGAAATTGCAATGACCAAAGGAACTAACGAGTTTGAGTGGGATCGAACCCTAGTCTGGTGATTACCAGTCAGGGATGTTACCACATAGGCCACCACATTTTATCGTTAGTTATTGTAATGACGATTAAACAAAGAATCCCTTTTTTGCAAGATTTTTTCTACAGATTTCCACAAAGTTACTGTGAATCATGTTCCCAAAAAATGCTGATATGGTTTTCTAAAGCCATCAATTAAACGAGAGAATCATGCATCTCCTAGTGTTATTGATTCCAAATATATTCAGTCTCATTCTTGATTTGTTAGTATGAGAGAACTTACCTAAATAATGAGCATCTTTTCTAAAGAGTCATTACATAAACCTTTGCTTTAAAGTGCAAATTAGATGTTGAGTTTATTATTAGAATTTGGTTAAATGACTTAATTCAGTCATTTCTACTGTTAATGAATGGCAGACTAAAAGTCTATTTTGCAAAGAGAACATAAAGTAACCAGAACTGGAAAAACATATCTTAAAACACAAAACAATTTAAGGCATCTTGGTCAAAGATCAAATTAGCAGTTTTTAAAGCCACAACGCGACTGGTCTGGACTTTTCATCTTTTTATTTTGTATTTTATGTTTTTGAACATAAAAACGATGATGGTGTTGGTTGTAAAAGCTTTTTATGGTTATCCTGGAGGCCATAAACTTTTATATGTCCGCACTCGCGCAAAGACACACAGACACACACAAGCTCACACAGACTGCGAGAGATTTTTCCCACAGGAAAATTCTTATTCTATCTCGAAAGCGAAATTGGATTAGCTTCGCTGCACGATGGGCTCTTCAGTTATTTATAAGAAGGATCGAGATACAAAAACACATTTGGGACCCCCTTCCTCTCCTGTACTGTACTCCTCGTGCACTCCTCCTGTACTCAATGCCTTCCATAACAGTCACTCACACACGCACAAAGAAAGAAAGAAAGAAAGAACGTAAAGGGGTGGCGGTAGATGCGGTGGTGGGGGGGGGGGGGTTGGGGGGTTTAAGGTAACGTAGCTTAATGCTCTTGTATTTTTCTTATGGCGAAGCATTTTCCCTTGGCTGTATCCGTTGCTTCCGTTTCAAATGATATTACTGTTCAAAGGTAGAAAGCCTCCGGGTCAAAAGACGAAAAGGAGCAACGCTGCCAGATCAACGATAACTTCGGCATCCGGATTCCATGTATGAATTTTAGTGGGTAAACAAGAGGGTTTATGTTATATAAAGTATCATTTTGATATTAGATTGTTAAAATATCTTATTCAACAATTTATATTTATACCTACATCTACTGAAGTAATGCAATTATTTATACCCCAATCTACTGAAAGAATAGTACTTATTTCGATTCGTTTTTCAGACTGTAAGTTAAGTTATTAAACATAGGGTATAGAGAAATTAAAAGAAAGTTTAGTGGAAAAACCAAATTCAATTTAAAAGTTCTTCGGCTAATAAAAGAACAATCGTCAAATTCAATAATGCATCGCAACTATGGCAGCCTGGTACAGTAACCAAGAAAAGTTCAGTGTAGAAGTTCAGGGATCAAATCCAAAATTCATCAGTGTATACTGTTAATTAAACATGACGCAGCATGACAGTTCACAAATAATCCGAATTATTCTGAGTTGTCTTCAGACGCCAGTTATTTACAATTATTTACAATAATCCCTATCGCATTTAACATATCTCAGAATGCTATATGCAAATTAAAAGGTATAATATTGAAATATATGTTATATATCCTTTTATATTTTCTAAAAATGATTTGTTAATTCTAATCAATCAGTATGGTATTTTCAACATTACAGAAGATTCATTTAAATGTTTTAAAGTCCGCTCATGAATGGCAAAGGCAATGGACAGAGACTATGCCCTATCGAGCAGGACAATGCCCTAAAGACTGACCACATATACATATAATCAGCGCCTAAGCCCCTTCTCCACCCAAGCTAGGATCAAGGAGGGACAGGCAATAGCTGCTCACAAGGATGGTGCGGATACAGCGACCAAAGAAACTAACGAGTTTGAGAGGGACTTGAACCCCAGTATGGCGTTCACCAGTCATGGACGTTACCACATCGGCCACCACAACCTTCGATTTTATATAAAAAAAAAAAAACCGCAAACGGAAATATTACCGTTTCATTTTTTACCATAAAATGATGTCAAAGTTATTCACAATAGGTTTAGTGAAGGTTAGTTTTATGTCTCTGAGTTCCAGTTTTATAAAAAATCTGTTAATTGAAGATAAAAAAAAAATAATAAAACCAACAAAACCACCAATCTTTGCTATACAAAATCTGGTTTAGATCGAAAATCTCTATCATGTTATATCCTCAGAAGGATATTGGGAGTTAATTGGCATTACAGGATTAGAAATGAAGCTCTAAGAGAGTATACTCGAGAGCCATATGTGGATGAGATCATGATGAGGGGTAGATGTAGATGATTTGGGCATGCTCTTTGCACTCCTTAAGAGAGATTTGTTCACCAGCCATTCAGAGGTGCTCCACAAAGCACTAAAAGAGTTGGAAGACCCAGGCCTACATGGCTGAAGACTATGAAGCACGCAGTAGGAGATGATGAATGGAGAAGTATTGAATTAAAAGCTCAAGATAGAGACGACTGGCGGATTCTAACCAAGGCCCTTTGTGTCAATAGGCGTTGGAGGAGACGATGATGATTAGGTTTGGAATCAGAGTTTAATCGTACCGTTATCCTCCCGGGGTCAGGCTCACTCCCCACTATCTGCTATATAATTATGTTGAATGAAGGCCTATTGGTCCAAGCACGATTTAGTAAAATCTCAAGGGGTAGTACATGCTGTTTCAACCCCCTCTTATATTTCCGTTTTTTTTTTTTTTTTATAAGGTATGCTATTATTATTAGTATTATTGTGTTTATGATGTTCATTATCATTATTAAGTAAATATTTTAGTGTATCATATTTTGATAAGGAAAATCTTCATTATTATTATTATTATTATTATTATTATTATTAGCTAACCTACAATCCTAGTTGGAACAGCAAGATGCTATGAGCCCAACCAGGTGAGGAAAGGAAATAAAGAAATAAATAAACTGCAAGAGAAGCAATGAACAATGGATATAAAATATTTCAAGGACGGTAACAACATTAAAATAGATCTTTCACATACAAACTATAGAGAGAGACTTACGTCAGCCTGTTCAACTTAGAAATATATCCGTTGAGTACACACTGCACCAGCGTTATGCCGACATATTTAGTACTGCGGGAAAAGATTAAAAAATACACAATTCGCTTCTATAAAGCTTTAGCATAT
>NC_090726.1:180851134-180863634 GCF_036898095.1 Palaemon carinicauda
CATCGTCTCTGAGTTTCTTCTCTTGAATTATGGCGAGCGTCAGTTACAGTAACCTTCACCTGGATGTATTTTCGCATGGTTGAAAAGTCGACTTCTTCTCTTTTGGTTTTAAAGATGAGGTGTTAAAGGTGTCTGGTTTCAGTTCCATTTTCACCATGATAGATGCTCACCAGAACGTCAGCAGGGCAAGCCAAAGCGCTCACTGCGGTGCCCAACCATAACAGTGGCCTCCTCAGCAAACAGTCCCGGGTTGGAATCGATCTGCTGCCATGCAAATGCTAGGCGAACGCGTTACCACTATACTAGCCGGTAGGCTACAAATACATATCTTTTATTTTACCTTTGATTCACCTTATATTCACAAAACCTCTTTATAAAACATAATCTATTATCATCTCATCAAATGAAATATATTTCGTGCAAGTGGTGGGTATATCACAGATTTATCATAACTTCCAGGTTGCCATTGTTTAATATTCTCACTTGTGTAACCGCCATTTTTTAATATGTTAAATATTTGAATTTGTTTTTATATTGCATAGGCCCCTTGAGTAACTTGAGTTTTATTATCCAGAACTATCGGTGTTCTTTCAAACTGGTTTAGTTCTAGAAAGGGTCCGTTCTAAGAATCTGATAAAGAGGAATCTAATGAAGGAAGGAATTATGTACTTGCGCTTTTGAAAGAAAATTAAAAAAGACTGGATTGATTGATTTTGAGTTTTCTGGCATCCTGACATCGAAGGTCATTGATGTCGTTATCGTTTGTTATAAATAGAGAACAAAATGAAATTAAAATCAAAACCTTAAAAGCGAAGTTATTATTAAAGTTAAAAAGTTTTCATAAGACCTGCTTTCGAAATAAATCTAAAAATACCTCCTACTGTATTACAACACATCCTGCCTAAGAATCTTTGCAAGGATGAACTTGCAAAGAAGTGACAGCAGAGAAGGCCAAGATGCAGGTTGAGCTAAAAAGCAAAGGTAAATTGCAGAGACCCTCTGGTAATGGCTACAGTGCTCTGCTTAAGGTGCACTGCAAACACTTTTTCCTACAGAGAGAATTCGGCCAAGGACAAAAATTAATCGACCCATAAGCAGACTAATCTAACTGCTGATAACAGACATTTTAAATGGTGGCCATTAACTTGTTTATGGGTCTGACCCCTTTCCTCACTCTAGTATATCCTTTTTCCCGCTATTTCTATATCATTCTTGCCACTCATTCGTCCATATGCTATATCCAATGTGATTTGAAACGAGAAAAAGAAAAATAAATACTTGGAAAATAGCCATACCGTTTAGTGACGCTGAAGCAAAGACGTTGCTTCGATTAATAAACATAGGCCTATAGTGATAAACGAATCTTAGCAAACAAAGGATCATTGTGATCCAAGTATCATGGTTGAATAACATCTTACCAAACTAGGCCTTGGAAAACAGAATTCTCCCGTGAAACGATAAAATCTTAGTACGATTAAACAAACATCTTTAATAAGCCTACGCATCTCCGTCTAGGTAAACGAAAACCTTGCTGTACTAATCAGAGTGAGACCGAGCACACAAAGATATCCGGTGGTAATCAAATCTCGGCAAACAACCATTCCAAGTCGGCGTTACATCTCGGCACATACAGGAGGTCTCGGTAAGTGAAGAGCTACAGTAATAAGGAAGATCTCCTGTGTAAACGATGAACTCTTGGTGTACTAGACATGTTACACAACACTCGGGATATGATGAATCCGGAGCGCAATGAGAAATCTGGATTACCTGGATAAGGGCGAAGTACTACTTCCAAAGTGAGTGTATGCAATGGGGAAGTGAAATGAAATAAGCAAACAAACACAGATAACTAAACTCTAGATTTCTAGATATCTGAAATATTATTGTCATTTGAAATTACATGGAAATGGCTGTTCTGTTGAGAGAGAGAGAGAGAGAGAGAGAGAGAGAGAGAGAGACTGACTATCTTAACCTCCCATTCTCTTTAACAATGACGTGGGTTTGTAAATACTCATTATTAATTTTTCTACATAGCAACTTTGGAATTGTATTCATTCATTATTCTTATTGTCCGGTAGAATTTCTCCTAAGTAATTTCCCCTAATATACATACATACATACATACATAGACACACACGCACACACAAACACACACACACACACACACACACATATATATATATATATATATATATATATATATATATATCTTTTCGGTCACGCTGAGTGGCATTGTGAGACGTCTCGATCTCTCCCAGACCTTAGAGTAAGGGGAGAGGGAGTAGTCATTCCCTGATGAAAGGGAGTACCCTAAAGGTACACTCTGAAACCACAACTGCCATGTTGTAGTTAGGGAAGGAGGACCAGGCGGGAAGGGATGAATGTGTGCATGTGCGTGTATGTGCATATCCATCTATATATTTAGCCGTCATTTTTGATGGATCGTGTACACTACAGTTTAAGATAACGATTTCGGTGGTTGTGACCAGTGGTAAAAAAAGGTTTATGTTAAGCAATCTCATCCCAAAAGACATAATTATGACCAAAAAGACAACACCGGGCAGGGGTTAAGGGTCATTCCTTCAATGGTGAAAAGGTAAAAGGTGGAAAGTATTTTTGTGCTTGCGTTCTGGCCTTGATAGGGAATTATATCCATTAGAAATGTATTTGCTTTGTGTTTTAAAAGCTCAGGTCATATAATGTTATAAAGACGTTTCTTTATGAAATTTATTTTAGTTCGTATAGACGCACAATCACACACACACTACATATTTATATATCATATATATATATATATATATATATATATATATATATATATATATATATATATATATATATATATTACACGTATATATAAATACACACTGGCAGCAAAGTGTGATGCTTAGATGCCTTAAACCACAAAGAAAATATGAATATTGAGTGGATCCTGACTAGTTTCATCTCATGATATCTTCAAGATTATGTCTTGAAGATGTCATGAGACGAAACTACTCAGGATTCACTCAATATTTTATTTTCTCTGTGGTTTACTGCATATATATATATATATATATATATATATATATATATATATATATATATATATATATATATATGTATATATATGCATATATATATATGTATATATATACAAAAATAAATTATATATATATATATATAAATATATATATATAAATATATATATATATATATATATATATATATATATATATGTGTGTGTTTATATACATATATATATATATATATATATATATATATATATATATACATATACATATATATATATATATATATATATATATATATATATATATATATATATATATATATACATATATATATATATATATATATATATATATATATATATATACATATATATATATATATATATATATATGCACTGGTAGCAACAAGTGATGCTAAGATGCATCAAACCACAAAGAAAATATAAATATTGAGTGGATCCTGACTAGTTTCGTCTCATGAGGATACCTTGAATATGTCATGAGACGAAATTAGTCAGGATTCACTCAATATTTTATTTTCCATGTAGTTTACTGCATATGAATAAACACACATATGCATATATATATATATATTTATATATATATATATATATATATATAACGGATTTTGAGCGAAGCGAAAAATCTAATTTTGGGTGAGATGGCCATGTCGTCCTGATGGAAGTTCCTATAGGGTAGCTTCCTAGGGTATATTACAACTACGGCGATATTCCCAGAGAATTTATCTTAAGGTACCAGAATTCTAACTCCTGGAGCGAATATCCCTCGTGAAAGGGATATCGCGACATATCAGAGGACGTATTCTTGACACGCCACATGGCAATCTGCACCCCGAACAAAGATTTCGTATCGCAGGGGGCAATTGGCAAGAAACAAATTCGGGAAAGAAAAAGGGGGAGCCGCTCCCAAGGCTCCCTATCTCCCGTTTCGTAAGCGTGCCTGGCGCCAATCCTGGCGCCATCTGTATTCCTTGTAGCGTACACGAGGTGCTACAAATACTGTATGTAGGGAGGGGTCCTACAGCCCTTTCTTAGAAAGGCAAGGGCGGGTCCATCAGGACGACATGGCCATCTCACCCAAAAATAGATTTTTCGCTTCGCTCAAAATCCGTTTTTTGGGCTCAAGCCATGTCGTCCTGATGGAAGTATACCAGAGCATTACTGTATCTGTGGATTCTCAGAACGTGCCGTACTCCCCGGAGGTAATTTTTCCCGGTCGACTAGACCTAGAGACCTAAGATGTTACTGTTATACATCTTTTCACCTAACTATAAACCAAGTTAGAGCTTCCTGCCCCCTACAGGGAAGAGTCCTACTAGACTCTGGAAAAGTCTCGAAGAGTACATATACCTATGTATGAATACCAGGCAAGCTAATATAGTGGTCTCACCCTATATTAAGTAAAACATAGTTTGTAAAGAACCACTGCGTCAATATGAAATATCGACCAGTTCTCCGCACAATACTTGTATTGGACAAAGGTTTATATCCGCATAGGAGGAAAACCAATGCAACATATCTTGCATAAAGGAACAATTCTATTAGAATTATCCCAGATAAGGTACATAGAATGAATGCTCAATTATACCAATAAATTGACACAGGAGAAAGACGCAAGGTTCTCAAGAACCAGTTTATTGACAGACAATAAATAGCCAGGTTAACAACAATTATATATATATATATATATATATATATATATATATATATATATATATATATATATATATATATATATATATATATAAGAAGAGGATAACCCAAAACTTTAAGCATAAGTATGATAGTAAACAGAACTTGTTTATCTGAAAGAAAAACATTAAATGCCACTTTTTAAGATACCGAGGTATCAAAGTCATAAAAGTCTGTATTACAAATCAATCACATTAGTGTTAGAAACGCTCGGCACACATGTCTGCACTTATGCTAGGTTCACCTTTGGAAATGGAACAGTCTATATGGGCAACTCAGTGCCCTCATTTAGTTTGTAGTACAGTATGTAACTACACACTCACCCTGGAATTAACCGTCCCAATTAAAACCACTGTTCCTCGCAGAGTTTAACAGTAGGGCTAACGACGCGACCCACTGCTACCACAGATCTCTTTAGTTCCTCTACTTGCTTCGCAAAGTGGCGAAAGAACACTCTGGAAGACTTCCAGCCAGTGTATGAACGGAGATGTTCAAAATCCATACAATTAAAGAAATTTAAGTATGAGGCAACATTCCTCGGATCGTGACCTGCGGGTGTACTGTCAGGATCCGCTCTGCGAATAAAATATGTGATTTTCGCTCTGAGTTGATTCAGAGAAAAATTTGAGCCTGATGTTTCTCCCCTGAATAGTTGACCACCCCTGAAGTCTGAAGTTCTATGAAGATAGACCTTTAGGCATTCTACTGGACATAGAGATGCATCTTCTTTCAGAGGGCAGATTCTCCAGGGACCCCA
Organism: Palaemon carinicauda; assembly: GCF_036898095.1. Classification (NCBI taxonomy): domain Eukaryota; kingdom Metazoa; phylum Arthropoda; class Malacostraca; order Decapoda; family Palaemonidae; genus Palaemon; species Palaemon carinicauda. Next base: position 180,856,618 of record NC_090726.1, read on the forward strand.
CCTGTTGGTGGGTAACTCATTCTTGGCCAGAAACGTAGGATCCGGAAACAGGTTCAGTTCTCCCCCATCCAGGAACTGAACACGACCTGCCTCTCTCGAGAGGGCTACGATCTCACTAACCCTGGCCCCAGACGCGAGTGCAAATAGGAAAATAACTTTTTGTGTCAAATCCTTTAACGTACACTCTTCATTGCTCAACAGAGAAGCGAAATGAAGAACTTTGTCTAAAGACCATGAAATGGGCTTTGGAGGTGCTGAAGGTCTGAGCCTAGCGCAGGCTTTCGGAACTTTATTAAAGATCTCGTTACCTAGGTCGACCTGGAAGGCATATAGAATGGGTCTTGTCAAAGCAGACTTACACGCTGAAATCGTGTTAGCCGCCAACCCTTGACCATGGAGGTGGATGAAGAAAGATAAGCAGAAGTCTGTCGAAATCTCCTGCGGATTCTTTGCCTTGACAAAGGCCACCCATTTAATCCAAGATGACTCATATTGCCTTCTAGTAGATTTGCACTTATATTCCTCTAGGAAGTCTATGCTGGCTTTCGAAATCCCGAAATGCTTTCTCACCGCTAGGGAGAGAAAATCATGAGCTGCAGGGTCCGGGTTTTCTGTAATGAAGCGCAGACAGTCGACTTCTGGACTCGCTGTGTCAGAACTGGAGTGTGGTAGCGGTACAAACTTCAGCTGTAGTTCCAATGCCAAGGGGAACCACACGCTGTTCGGCCACTTGTGGGCCACTATTGCCGCTACCCCCTTGAAGGATCTCAGTTTGTTGAGGACCCTCAACAGAAGGTTGTGAGGAGGGAACAGATAAATCCTGGACCATCTGTTCCAGTCGAGGGACATCGCGTCCACTGCTTCCGTGGACCATCTGTTCCAGTCGAGGGACATCGCGTCCACTGCTTCCGTGGACCATCTGTTCCAGTCGAGGGACATCGCGTCCACTGCTTCCGCTAAGGGGTCCTTGTACGGGGACACGTACAGGGGCAACTTCTTGTTGTCTTTCGTCGCAAAGAGGTCTATCTGCAGTTCTGGGACTTGATTCAGAATGAAGGAGAATGATCCTGCGTCTAAGGACCATTCCGACTCTATCGGTGTGAACCTGGATAGAGCGTCCGCTGTCACGTTGCGGACTCCTTGAAGGTGAACTGCCGACAGGTACCACTTCTTTTCCGCCAATCGGAAAATGGCCAACATCACCTGGTTGAGAGGTGGTGACCTCGATCCTTGTCGATTCAAGCATCTCACAACTACCTCGCTGTCCATCACCAACCTTATGTGGATCGAGTGACGCGGGGAGACTTTCTTTAAGGTAAGGAGCACTGCCATAGCTTCTAGAAAGTTTATGTGGAAGGTCTTGAATAGCTTGGACCAAGTCCCCTGGACTTTTTTCCGATGAGAGTGACCTCCCCATCCCTCCTTTGAGGCGTCTGAGTGAATCGTCACCGACGGGGGAGGTGGCTGAAGAAGAACCGACTTCTTTAGATGTCTGGCTTGGGACCAAGGCCTGAGAAGAGTACGTAGCCGAAGTGGAACTGGTCTTCTCAGCTCTCTTCGCGCGTTTGATGCATAACTTCTCCAAACTCCGGTTGCATCCTTTAGCTGCTCTTAGCACTGGGTCTGTCACCGAAGCAAACTGGAGAGAGCCCAGTACCCTCTCCTGTTCGCGTCTTGATATCCTTTCGGAATCTAGTAGTCTCTTGACAGAACCCGCTATCTCCTTCCTTTTCTTCGCCGGGATGGAGAAACGGTGTGAAAAAAAGGTCCCAGTGGATTCCCAGCCACTGGAACTTTTGAGATGGAGAAAGTCGAGACTTTTTTCTGTTCATCTTGAAGCCTAGGTACTCTAGGAACTGGATCACTTGACTGGAAGCTTGCAAGCATTCTGTCTCGGATGCTGCCCACACCAACCAGTCGTCCAGGTAGGCTACTACCTGAATTCCCTTTAGGCGTAATTGTTTGAGAGCTGCGCTCGCAAGCTTCGTGAAAATCCTTGGGGCTATGTTTAGCCCGAATGGCATGGCTCTGAAGGCGTATAGTCTTCGTTGTAGCTTGAACCCTAGGTAGGGGGAGAGTCGACGGCTGATTGGAATGTGCCAATAGGCGTCTGACAAGTCTATAGAGACGGAATATGCCCTCTTGGGCAGTAAGGTCCTTATGTGTTGCAGTGTTAATATTTTGAATTTGCAATTCACTATGAACTTGTTGAGTGGCGACAAGTCCAGAATGACTCTGAGCTTTTCCGAGTCTTTCTTGGGAACACAAAACAGCCTCCCTTGGAATTTGATGGACTTCACCTTTCGGATCACATTTTTCTCCAACAGTTCTTGAACGTACTCCTCCAGAACGGGGGTGGAGTGTTGGAAAAACTGAAGGCACGGGGGTGGAGTGGTGTACCAGCTCCAGCCCAGTCCATTCTTGAGTAGGCTGTGGGCCCAGGGATCGAAGGTCCATCGATCCCAAAATTTCAGAAGTCTCCCTCCTACCGGTATCATCTCACTTGGACTGCCGTCCTGAGGTCTTGCCTCCCTGACCACGACCACCCCTGAATCCCCTTCCCCTTGAGGGGCGCCTAGACGAGCCTCTGGTTGCTCCTCTAGGCTTTGCTCGAAAGGTAGAAGACTGCCCTTCGAACGTTGGGGTGATTGCCGTGGACTGTGTCGACACAGCCTGGGGTATCCACTGAAAAGTGGTCGGGGTTTGTGCCACCATCTGGGGCACTGGAGGCAATGGCAATTGCAGTTGCTGTTGCTGTCTAAAAGGCTTGGCTGGCCGAGACGGTAGCCTAGTCCTCATAGTCTTCCTCTTTGGTTGAGGACCCTCATCCGGGGAAGACTTTCTTTTGATAGCCAGGCCCCACTTCTGGAGAAGGTTTCTATTCTCCAAGGTGGCCTTATCAACAACTTCATTGACCAAGTCGGTAGGGAAAAGGTCTTTTCCCCAAATGTTGGAGGAGATTAGTTTCCTTGGCTCGTGCCTCACCGTAGCCGAGGTGAACACGAACTCCCTACAAGCTCTCCTTGCCTTGACGAAGCCATAAAGGTCCTTCGTCACTGTGGCCAGATGAGTCTTGGCCACCACCATGAACATTTCATGGACCTTGGGGTCACTTGCCATTGTCTCAAGAGTAGTCTGAAGAGACATTGAGGCAGCCAGTCTTTCTTTTGTCTCGAACTCTCTTCGCAAAAGAAAGTCAGACAGCTTAGGGAGGTCCTCGCCGAACTGACATCCGGCAATATCAGCCTCAACTTTCCAACTGAGAACGTAAGATGGACGTCCTTCCAGTCTTTGTGGTCCATAGACAGGGCCAGCGACAAGGGTTTACACTCCTCTAGGGAGGGGCAAGGCTTGCCGGCCTCGACTGCTTTTAGTACAGCCGCAAACCCTTTCTGTAAAAAGGGGAAGGCTCTAGCAGGCGAGGACACAAAGGAAGGGAGCTTCTTGCTCAATGCAGCTACCTTTGAGTTAGAGAAGCCCCTCTCTTTCATCGAGGATGAAAGCAGAGCTTGAGCCTTAGCATGGTCCATCACTATGACCTCCTTCGGCTCTGTCTCCTCCTTTGAAGCTGGTTCCTTCCTCAGCCGGACATAACAGTCCGGATATGATGCCTTGCTGGGTCAGAATTCCACCTCCTCCAGGGGAACTGAGCCCAGCTTATCCGAGATGACGATCTTTCCAGTCGTCATCGGCATGTGCTCAGCATACCTCCATGGGTTAGCATCTGAGCACAAGGGAAGGTCTTTCAAATTGAGCTTTTTCTGGGGCCCATGTGATTCTGCAAGGCACTGCATCCGCAGTTCCATTGCAGCCGCCTTCTCCTGATTCTCCTTCTGCATTTGTTGGATCATTCCAACAATAGAAGAGAGGGCCTGTCCCAGCTCTACTGGGAGAGCGGACGATGTTGAGGGAATAGGCTCCGGAATCTGAACCGGAGTAGCCGACACCTTGTCGACCTCTTCCTCTACAACGTCTGGGGCTTGAACTTCATCCTGGGCTTCTGCCAGGAGGTCTTCCTCCAGACGCTCGTCCACGTCAGACATCCTGTCATCTAACTGGATGTCTTGCATCGCGACCGCGACTTCAGCATCCACCTGGATCTGAACTTTGGGGATCTCCTCTTGAGGCTGGGGAATCACTGCATCAGCTGATGCCTTAGGGAAAAGATACGCCCTCATCTTCTCACTTGGAAGATAAGGTCCAGAAGTGTTCTTTTGGAAGCCCCTTACCCAGGTACGAAGCTTCTCCCTTGCTATATCCCTTGATTCCGCCGTCCTAGGGGAATCAAAGGCCTCAGTAATCAGCTTAGTGCACACAGTACATACCTGAGGGTCCCAATACCGGAGATCATCCTTGGAGACAGCGCATGCTGCGTGTCTCCTACAAAACTCATGTCCGCAGAGGTTCTTGCTGCGGACGTTGCAGAAAACACTTCCGCACTTCGGAGGGTCCTCCTGTAAGAGAAGAAATTTCCATGAGTATCAAGTGAACTATGTATCACTGGATATGCATAGTATAGCATAACAATTCAGAAAGGAAAGACACACACACTTGTGTTTCCTTCACAACCCATTGTTGCAGCCTTCCAGATAATAAAATCGAATGGTTAATCTCTTCTAGAGTAACCAATGCAAAGTTTCCAGAGGAAACAGGTGGAGCTCACACCTAAGCAATGATTTTAAAATCCTGGATAATAGACAGGAAAGAACTCACTTTCCTATCTGTAGGGCAACAGCAAAGGGTTGTGCAAGAACACACAAAAGTGTTAGAACACACAGTGCTGTACCATAACCCACACTATAGTTTTCTTCTTACAGTATCTGTTATACTGAAGAATACTGGTACAGTATAGAAGGTTATGTGCCGGCCGGCACACACCATAACTAGCTTTAAAGTATACTACTTAACAGCTATAAGGCAGCAGAACGCTGGTTCAAATGCATGTGCCGGCCGGCAGTAACTGCCGGTCGGCACAGCCAATGTCGGTCGGCAATGACTGCTGACCGACCACTACACAAGGTAGTACCCGGCTGCCGGCCACACTCTTGGCGACCGGCAGACAAGGGCTGACATTAGCCGGCCGGCAGAGGTACAGGACCGATGCCAGCCGGCAGCAAAAGAACCAGAGGACTACAACTGCCCGGCTGCCGGCCTCATAGGCCGGCAGCCGGGTCGGGTACAGCACTAAAAGAAAACAGAATGGATGCCGGGATAAGAGTGTACACTACCTACAAGCCCGGCAATCCGAAAGAGTGCATATAAGGAAGGGGAGAATGTAATTCAGGCTTCCTGACCAATGCCGTCTGACTCTGCAGGCAGGCATGGATGAGGGACCAAGGGAGGTCCGGGCAGCACTCAAAACAGAAGACCCTTGCCGGCCAGCAGCTCTGCCGGCCGGCAAGGGACTGAGTCAATTCCACATCCTAACCTATTCTAGGTCTAGATGTAGAATGACGTACAGTACTGTAATGGCTAGGCCATTACAGAGATAGAGGGGGAAGGGACAAAAGAGGGTCCTACCAACCTTGCTTTAGTGACGGATCACCCGCAGCCAAGAAACTCATCTTAGCCTAAGGGAGATCCAAGGGGGGAGGCCAGCAATACTTGCCAGCTCCCAGAGCACCAAAGCAAGGAAGGTGTTGCTACTCCCAGGGAAAGAAACTTATCCTCCCCCGAGAACAGCAACAAGGACTAGTCTGGTAGATCACAAAAGAAGGAATCATCTCGTACAGAAACCTTCGGTAGTGACCTAAGGGGGCTAAGCCTCCTATGTCTGTGTCAGGTCAGCGAGGGAAACTCTACCCCAAGCCAGACAAACACAGACTCAGACTAAAAAACTCTGTTGTTCTGTCCCTCTTTGAACCAGACTTACTGGAACAGGAAGGTACAGTAACACCCCAGTATAGTTTTATCGAAAATTAATTCAGATAAACCACTTAGGGATAAGCCCAAGGCTTAAACAGAGGGAAAGGGATTGCATACCTTCTCCGAAGAAAAGAAAGCAACCGGGGAGTATGAGAAAGTATACTATGGCTCCATAAGCAACTTAGCCTAGGCACCAAGAGAATTGATTACCTAAATCACCGAAACTCACTCGTATACTATCTTGGAAATATTCCACATAATCTTAAATGTATAAAACATAGCCTAAAGCTTCAATAAAATTTTAATACACTCGGAAAAACCAAAATCATGCATGAAGTACTAGGACCAAACGACTAGGCTACATGGCCTAGCGTAGGCCAGAATTGGCGAATACTTCGCCAAAATAATACTAAAGCATGAAAGGAAATCCTATGTAACGCTAAATAGCTAAAATTTATTAAAGCAAAACAACCGGGAATGTCGCTCTGACTAACTAAACTTATACCTAGTGAGCGACAGCGTCCATGACGCCTCCGGTAGGCTACGGCTCTTGTAACAAAGATTAAACCTTATCAATCACTAAAAAAATTACCAAGAGCCTACATTTATACATAAAAGACATGGTACTCAACTTATCAGAGGCCGACGAAGCTAGAGAGGCCATAAAAAGTAGAATAAATCCAAGATTTGCGAGAAACACAGGAAAAAACACCGAGTTGTTAAGCTACGCAAAAGGAATGGAGATGGCGCCAGGATTGGCGCCAGGCACGCTTACGAAACGGGAGATAGGAAGCCTTGGGAGCGGCTCCCCCTTTTTCTTTCCCGAATTCGTTTCTTGCCAATTGCCCCCTGCGATACGAAATTTCTGTTCGGGGTGCAGATTGCCATGTGGCGTGTCAAGAATACGTCCTCTGATATGTCGCGATATCCCTTTCACGAGGGATATTCGCTCCAGAAGTTAGAATTCTGGTACCTTAGGGTAAATTCTCTGGGAATATCGCCGTAGTTGTAATATACCCTAGGAAGCTACCCTATAGGAACTTCCATCAGGACGACATGGCTTGAGCCCAAATATATATATATATATATATATATGTATATATATATATATATATATATATATATATATATATATATATATATATATATATA
>NC_090726.1:180873634-180881134 GCF_036898095.1 Palaemon carinicauda
AACGGTAATATTTCCATATACGGCTTTTTTATATATATAAAATCGAGGGTTGTGGTGGCCGATGTGGTAACGTCCATGACTGGTGAACTCCAGACTAGGGTTCAAGTCCCTCTCAAACTCGTTAGTTTCTTTGGTCGCTGCATCCGCACCATCCTTTTGAGCTAAGGATGGGGGTTTGCGGGAGCCTATAGGGCTATCTTCTGAGTTATCAGCAGCTATTGCCTGTCCCTCCTTGATCCTAGCTTGGGTGGAGAAGGGGCTTAGGCGCTGATTATATGTATATATGGTCAGTCTCTAGGGCATTGTCCTGCTCGATAGGGCATAGCCACTGTCCATTGCCTTTGCCATTCATAAGCGGACTTTAAAACATTTAAATGAATCTTCTGTAATGTCGAACATACCATACTGATGCGTTTGAATTAACAAAGCATTTTTAGAAAATATAACAGGATATATAACCTATATTTCAATATTTCACGCTTTAATTTTCATAAAGCATTCCGATTGCTAAATGCGATAGAGATTATTGTAAATGATTGTAAATAACAGGCGTCTGAAGACAACTCGTGATAATTCGGATTGTTTGTAGACTATCTTGCTTAGTCCTGTTTGATTCACATTATACTCTGATTAATTTTGGATTTCACCTCTGAACTTCAACGCTGAATTTTTTTTTATTACTGTACCAGGCCGACATAGTTGCGATGTATTATTGCATTTGACAATTTTGTTTTTATTAGCCAAAGAACTTTTAAATTGAATTTGGCTTTTCCACTAAACTTTCTTTTAATTTCTCTTATATGATAATCCCTATCTTATGTTTAATAACTTAGTCTGAAAAACAAATCGAAAAAAAGTACTGTTCCTTCAGTAGATTGGGGTATAAATAATTCCATTACTTCAGTAGATGTAGCTATAGATATAAATCGATAAATAAGATATTTTAACAATAAAGTATTAAAATTATACTTTACATAACATAAACCCTCTTGTTCACCCCCTAAAATTCATACATGGAACCCGGATGCCAAAGTTATCGTTGATCTGGCAGTGTTGTTTCTTTTCGTCTTTTGACCCGGAGACTTTTTACCTTTGAACAGTAATATCATTTGGACGGAAGCAACGGATACAGCCAAGGGAAAATGCTTCGGCATAAGAAAAATACACGAATATTAAGCTACGTTACTTAAACCCCCAAGCGCCCCCACCTCCCATGTAGCTTTCTTAATGTAAAACAGACCCGAAGAAAGCCTTGAAAATGTGAAGGGGGGGGAAAGGGGCGACCGTAGTTGCGGGATAAAATGGGAGGTCGTAGTTGGGGGGGTCGTCCGAGGAACATTATGAGTCAGGAGACCCAAAGGATAATGTTCCTTAGTGCATTACGACAGTATCCATTAAGCGAAAGAGACAAAGAGAAAGGAAGCAGGGCAAAGGATACATCCTTCCTTGTGTTTAAGAATAAGCGCCTTGCCTAGGAGGCATTGAAATATAAGAATGCTTTTAATGAGAGTTTGCGAACTTACTGGAAGTTCTTCTGGGCAATTTTCTTATTAGTATCAAGATGAGTGTAGCCATCTTTTATGGTCTGGGAAAAATACTCTGTCGTTCGTTTATCTTTGCGAGGCGATACTGAAGCTATTGTATGTGTTATTTTGGTAGTATAATGTTCGTTTTACTTCAACCTTTTATTTATCATTTATTATTATTATTATTATTATTATCATTATTATTATTATTATTATTATTATTATTATTATTATTATTAGCTATCCTACAACACTACTAGAAAAAAACCGGATGCTATAAGCCCAAGGGCTCCAACAAGGAAAAATAACCAGAAGAGGAAAGGCATTAAAGAAATAAATAAACTGCAAGAAAATAATTAACAATTGATACACTGATAAGAATATGCCGCAAAAACTGTAAAATTCCTGGAATAAATGTTGCCAGGCATTTACCGTTTTCAAAACGAATATATTGACGTGAAGGTGTGATATTACGGCCACCAACCCGTAAATGATAATAACAAAGTAGAGTACAATTACGGTCGCCTGTATTTTATTGGAATACGGCTAAGAACAGTATATTATTTTACGGAGAATTTCTAATCAAAATTATCTTTTGAGCAGTTTATAAAATATCTTAAGAACAGTAACAACATTAAAACAGATCTTTCACATACAAACTGTTCAACTTAAAAGATATAACCGTTGAGTACACACTGCACCAGCCATATACAGACATGTTTAGTACTGCGGGAAAAGATTGAAAAATAAACAATTCGCTTCTAAAAAGCTTTAGCATATACAAAGACTTAATCTGAATAGTTCCTATTGAATTCAAGGAGCCTTTTCTCGTTCTAAGGGCAATTGTAGGAAATGGAGACTTTGGTGAAGTTGAATATTGAGACTATAATTTACCCTTGAGGGTCAAGCAGCAATGCAATCTGCAGTCAAGGCAGAAAACCGTTTTTGAAATAATGTGTAAAAATATGCTACGCAATAATGGGGAAACAGACTGATCTCAAAAACGAAATATCTTTTATTTCATACAGACGAGATATCAGGCATTTTGCAAGAACCTTGTGAGCGGAATATTTCAGGCAAACATTGTTTGACAAATTATTTGCTTGCTATTTTGCAAAGGTAGAACTTTTGATGGATAAGTGCCACATATAAGTGCCTTTGAATTTTAGTTTCACTGTCTTGTGTTTATAACTGTTATCTTCCTTGAGTTAGGCCCATTTTTCTGTCTTCTTGTTCACTCATGGATACTTAGTGGTTTGTCAATTTTCTCTGTCAACTTGTTCATTCATGGATGCCTGGTGGTTTGTCAATATTTTTGTATTAATTTGTCCATTCACCGATCTCTAGTGGTTTGTCAAAAATTCATTTTGGTCAATTTGTTCATTCATGGATGCGTGGTGGTTTGCCAACGTTTTTTTCCTGTCAACTTGTCCATTCATGGTTGCCTGGTGATTTGTCAATATTTATCTATTAATTTGTTCATTGTTGGATACCTGTTGGTTTGCCAATTTAAAATTTGTTTATTCGTGGATGCCTGGTAGTTTCTCAAAGTTTTTTCCTGTTAATTTGTTCATTCATCAATGCCTGATGGTTAGTCAACATTTTTCTCTCAAATTGTTAATTCAAGAATGGCTGGTGGTTTGTAAACTTCTTTTTATTTTTGTCAGTTTGTTCATTCATGGATGCCTGGTGATTTGTCTATGCCCTCTCCAATGCCTTCAATCAAAGCACCCTCTTACACTAAATCTCTTCTCTCCATATCATCCTTCACCTTGTATCACTATCTAATTCTTTGCCTCCCTCGCGATCTTCCCCCCATTACAGGTTCCTCTCAAGCCCTCCTCACTTCCTCTCCTTCCCTTCAACAGGTGCCCTCACCATCTCAATCATGACACTTATCACCTCGGTAATCTTTACTACGCCTGTCATTGTATCTTGTCATACTATTCTTGGGATTAGCGACGATTTAGTTCAATTGAACTTCCCAACTCCATAAATAGTAAACTAAATCCAGCAAACTGCATTAAAAACTTCTGTATAGAACGCAGAAGCTGCGTCTCTAACTTCAAAGAAATCTGGGAAACTTTCGAGAAAACCATCAAGTATATGACATATGACCTTGTGATGTTCTAGACTCCTTGAAGGGTCGGGATTTTTAGGAAATAAGGAAACCAAAGCTGGAATTCAATGGTAGTTCCCCGAGGGGGGAATATCTAATATTGGCCTTTTATTGCCGTAGCAAGTTTGTTTAATATTGCACTTTATTTATTTGGATTATTATTATCATTATTATTATTATTATTATTATTACAAGTTAATCTATAACCGTAGTTGGAAAAGCAAGATAATATAAGCCCAAGTGCTCCAACAGGAAAAGATAGCCCAATGAGGAAAGGAAACCAGGAAATAAAGAAACTACAAGAGAAGTAATAAACAATCAAAAGGAAATATTTTAAGAACAGCAACAACATTAAATCAGATCTTTCATATATAAACTATAAAAAAACATGAAGAAAGTGGAAGAGAAATAAGATAGATCAACATGCCCGAGTATACCCTTAAGTAAAAGAACTCTAAATCAAGACATAGGAAGGCTATGGTACAGAGGATATGGCACTACCCAAGACTAGAGAACAATGGTTTAATTTTGGAGTATCCTTCGCCCAGAAGAGCTGCTTACCATAGATACTAAATCCCTTCTACCCTTACCATTAATGGCTATATGATGGAGAAAATCACTGTTTGGCAAAAACTCAAGTTCCCTGGTTACAGAAGACTTTCTTGTACTGTATTTGATTTTCTACCTTTCAGCAAGACTTGAGTTATATGATATTAATCATTTGTTACATCCCTCATATTCCTTTCTTGGAAATTCTATGTAGTTCTGACTATAGGCATAAGTTTTTTTTTCCATATAATGGGTATAGTGAGCGTAGGTGGCATTCCATATTTTTTCGGGGGTTGGGGGGATGGTGTTAGGTGGGGCCAGAATATCACTGGGGGATGGGTGGAGCCAGGACCAATGGAATTTGCACAAACCTTATGTACCAATTCTGTAATTAGTGAAATATACTATTCTCGAATGTATATATCCACGGGAATGAAGGGAAATGATAACGATAGTAATGAGTAAACCTGAATTCAAAATTATAGTTAATTTTGTAATTAATTTTCAACCCCTATTATTTGCAAATATATCAAATATTGTAATATAATTTTCCTCAACCTTATATTCAACACCAGCCTAGTTTTAATTATTTTCCTTTGGTCTTAGTTCCAGTTTCATCATAATAGATGCTCGCCAGAACATTAGCCTAGCAAGCTCAATTTCCCACTGTGGTCCCAACGAGAGAAGTAGCCTCCCAAGTAAACTTCTTAAACTCATGATCTCAGGCGGGGATCAATCTGCTGCAATGCGAATGCTAGGCGAACACTTTACCACTGTACGAGCTATTAAGTTTTAATTTTACATTATAGTATGATATTCTGGTCATGTAAATATATCAGAATAGTGCATATCACCAAAGGTAAAATAGACTTACGACCTTTTCAAATCCCTTCAAGATCTCAACCTATCCCATTCCCTCGTCTTCATCTCCTATCCTTGGATATTAATTGACTCTAAGCAGTAGCAAAACTGCATTGCAATTGTCCAAAACTGTAACTATGGTTTCAATCACTTTTAAACAGAAGTTTTAATTCTGAAAGATTTATTTTATTGTTGTCACTGTTCTTAAAGTATCTTATTTTAATTGTTCATTGCTTCTCTTGTAGTTTATTTATTTCCTTAATTCCTTTCCTCTGGGCTATTTTTCTTGTTAGAGCCCTTGGGCCTAAAAGATTTGCTTTCTCCAACCACGGTTGTAGCTTAATAATAATAATAATAATGATAATAATAACAATAATAATAATAATAATAATAATAATAATAATAATAATAACAATAATAATAATATTGTTATTACTATTATTAAGTTGGATAAAAATACCATATCTAATATAAAATTAAAAGAAAAATATTCACGCGAAGAATTTTGGTATTTTGGATAGCATACCGAAAAAATAAAACAAATATTTCTGAAATGTAAACAATAGAATCAGGGCTTGTAGCCACACGCAATCTCCTGACACATTAACAATATTGGAAAATTCTCCCTCTTGACTCCAAAAGGTTGGTATGCCTGAGAAACCGCCAAAAAATAATGCTGCATCTTGCAGGGTGACAACCATGACTTACTACAGCAACCCCGCCTTGACCACACACAGTGTCGATAAATGTAGTATTGCCATCGTAGCATCATAGAATTTCGGCAAGCGATTTGTTATGTTTTCAAGAGACACATTATTCCCTACAGAGTTGGCACTTAGCTGGAGAAGGGCATTTGATTCTAAATTTTATTACATATTTGCAATATCATTCAAGGATTAAATTGAAAAGTTTTAATCTATTTATTTGCAATTTCCGTTTCATTATCAAAGTTTAATTACCAAAATTAAAGTAATGTTACAAATGTGTTTTCTTCTTTTTTTCGTAGTCAGAGTGACCATAGAGATGCCAGATATCACCATTTGACCAAGTTTTGAGGGAAAAAACATAGAGAAATGGGTTAATTATGTCGCTAATGTGGATAATCTGGCCCACATCTCATGAAGTGTTAAGTGCGTAATCCGAGTGCTAAAAAGAATCCTCACTTCGGAAAAAGATTTTGATGCTTATTAAGATATCAACAAGAAGTGAATGATAAATTGAATATTTTCATTATTCAGGTTTCCCCATTGATATCTATATAACAGTCGTGCCTTCGCCATCATGAGACTCAACGCTACACAGTATTCTAGAAGTTTTATTTAATCTTTAAGCAAGTTGTGGAATGATCTTCCTAATTAGGTAGTTGAAACAGCAGAACAAAAGTTCAAACTTCCAGTGAAGGTTTTTTTGTTGTACTGGGTAATATCAGTCACTTTTTATAGTTTATATATATATATATATATATATATATATATATATATATATATATATATATATATATAAGATCTATCTTAATGTTACTACTGTTCTTGAAATATCTTATTTTAATTGTTTATTATTTCTCATATAGTTTATTTCCTTATCTTTTTTCCTCATTGGTCTATTTTTTTTTTTCTGTTGGAGACCTTGGGTTTATAGCATCTTGCTTTCCCAACTAGGGTTGTAGCTTAGCTAGTAATAACAACAACAATAACCACAACAACAATGATAATGATAATGATTAAGATAATGATAATAATAATAATAATAATAATAATAATAATAATAAATGCTTTTCCGACTAGGGTTGTAACTTGGCCTCTAATAATAATAATAATAATAATAATAATAATGATGAATTAAGATTACAATTGTAAAGTGCATTAATGTGAGGATGCTTCGAGACTGTGTCGTGGGATGTTCTGACTGACTCATGAATCAATGAATGCACAATGCCTTGCAATATGCAATATACTGCAAGAATGTAAAAGTGATATGCGAGTAAAATGAATTTGGATATATAAAAATTATGATATTTTGACAGGGACGTCAGTTATTATATTTCCTTCCCTAAAACGACTACATGTTTTAGCTTAGAGTATAGAATAATCTTTATCTATGCCAATGCTTCCATCGTTAATTTTCTTGTTGTGAATGGTTTTGTATGGTTCTCTTGCTTGAGGGTACACTTGGGCAAACTTTTCTATCTTATTGCTCTTCCTCGTGTTTTTTTAAAGTTTTTATAGTTTATATATGAAATATTTATTTAAATGCTGTTTCTGTTCCTAAAACAATTTTTTTAATTGTTAACTACTTTTCTTGGAGTTTCCTTATTTCCTTTCCTCACTGGACTATTTTTCCCTATTGGAGCCCTTAGCCTTATAGCATTCTGCTTTTCCAACTAGGGTTGTAGCTTAGCAAGTAATAGTAATAATGGTAATGATAATGATAATGTTAGAAATTATG
>NC_090726.1:180886134-180888634 GCF_036898095.1 Palaemon carinicauda
GGATCAAATCCAAAATTAATCCGTGTATACTGTTAATTAAACATGACGCAGCATGACAGTTCCCAAATAATCCGAATTATTCTGAGTTGTCTTCAGACGCCAGTTATTTACAATTATTTAACATAACTCAGAATGCTATAGGCAAATTAAGACGTGAAATATTGAAATATATGTTACATATTATATCCTGTTATATTTTCTAAAAATGATTTGTTAATTCTAACGCATCAGTATGGTATTTTCAACATTACAGAAGATTCATTTAAATGTTTTAAAGTCCGCTCATGAATGGCAAAGGCAATGGACAGTGACTATGCCCTATCGAGCAGGACAATGCCCTAAAGACTGACCACATATACATATAATCAGCGCCTAAGCCCCTTTTCCACCCAAGCTAGGATCAAGGAGGGACAGGCAATAGCTGCTGATAACTCAGAAGATAGCCCTATACGCTCCCGCAAACCCCCATCCTTAGCTCACAAGGATGGTGTGGATACAGCGACCAAAGAAACTACCGAGTTTGAGAGGGACTTGAACCCCAGTCTGGTGTTCACCAGTCATGGACGTTACCACATCGGCCACCACAACCCTCGATTTTATATAAAAAAAGCCGTATATGGAAATATTACCGTTTCATTTTTGACCATAAAATGATGTCAAAGTTACTCACAATAGGTTTAGTGAAGGTTAGTTTTATGTCTCTGAGTTCCAGTTTTATAAAAAATCTGTTAATTGAAGATACAAAAAAAAAAAGAAAATAATAAAACTAACAAAACCAACAATCTTTGCTATACAAAATCTGGTTTAGATCGATAATCTCTATCATGTTATATCATCAGAAGGATATTGGGAGTCAATTGGCATTACAGGATTAGAAATTAAACTATGAGAAATTATACTCGAGTGCCATATATGGATGAGATAACGATGAGGGGTAGATATAGATGGTTTGGCCATGCTCTTTGCACTCCTTAAGAGAGATTTGTTCACCAACAATTCAGATGTGCTCCACAAAGCACTAGAAGAGTTGGAAGACCCAGGCCTATATGGCTGAAGACTATGAAGCACGCAGTAGGAGATGATGAATGAAGAAGTATTGAATTAAAAGCTCAAGATAGAGACGACTGGCGAAATCTAACCGAGGCCCTTTGCGTCAATAGGCGTATGAGGAGACGATGATGATTAAGGTTTGGAATCAGTGTTTAGTCTTGCCGTTATCCAGCTCGGGATCAGGGTCTCTCCCTACTATCCGCTATATAATTATGTTGAATGATGCCCTGTTGGTCCAAGCACGATTTAGTAAAATCTCAATGGGCGGTACATGCTGTTTCAACCCTCTCTTATATTTCCGTTTGTTTTGTATGTAAAGGTATGCTATTATTATTAGTATTATTGTGTGTTTATGATGTTGATTATCATTATTAAGCAAATATTTTAGTGTATCATATTTTGATATGGAAAATCTTCATTATTATTATTATTATTATTATTATTAGCCAACCTACAATCCTTGTTGGAAAAGCAAGATGCTATGAGCCCAACCAGGTGAGTAAAGGAAATAAAGAAATAAATAAACTGCAAGAGAAGTAATGAACAATTGATATGAAATATTTTAAGACCGGTAACAATATTAGATTAGATCTTTCACATACAAAATATAAAGAGACTCTTATGACAGCCTTTTTAACTTGAAAATATATCCGTTGAGTACACACTGCACCAGCCTTATGCTGACATGTTTAGTACTGCGGGAAAAGATTAAAAAATACACAATTCGCTTCTAAAAAGCTTTAGCATATACAAAGACTTAATCTGAACAGTTCCTATTGAATTCAAGGAGCCTTTTCTCGTTCTAAGGGCAATTGTAGGAAATGGAGACTTTGGTGAGGCTGAATATTCTGAGACTATAATTTAGCCTTTAGGTTCAAGCAGCAGTGCAATCTGCAGTAAAGGCAGGAAACCGTTTCTGAAATAATGTGTAAAAATATGCTACGCAATAATGGGGAAACAGACTGATCTCAAAAACAAAATATCTTCTATTTCTTATAGACAAGATATCAGGCATTTTGGAAGAACCTTGTGAGTGGAATATTTCAAGCAAATATTGTTTCACAAATATTTGCTTGCTATTTTGATGGATAATTGCCACATATAAGTGCCTTTGAATTTTAGTTTCACTGTCTCCTGTTAACAACTGTTATCTTGCTTGAACTAGGCCCATTTTCTGTCTTCTTGTTCATTCATGGATGCCTGATGGTGTCAAGGTTTTTTTTCTGTAAATTTATTAATTCGAGGATACCTGGAGTTTTTTCAAAATTTTCTGTCAACTGGTTCATTCATGGATGGCCGGTGATTTTTCAACGTTTTTTACAGTAAATTTGTTCATTCATGGATACCTGGTGGCTCTTCAAAATTTTCTGTCAACTTGTTCATTTATGGAGGTCTGGTGGTTTGTCAGCGTTTTTTTTTCTCTCAATTTGTTCATTCATGGATACCTGGT
>NC_090726.1:180896134-180903634 GCF_036898095.1 Palaemon carinicauda
TGCTAGCTGATGGTTTTGGAGGAAAATATGTGGATCTTCTACGAATCGGAGCGCTCTAGAAAGGACAGACATGCACTGTGTCTTCGATTCGTTATAGATTATGTCATGTTCATTAGCGTATGCGTTGCAGGTGTCGATAAGACGTTGTAGTCCTTGGGCAGAGGGGGAGATGAGGACCATATCGTCAGCGTAGCAAAGGTTATTTATGGTAAAGCCATTAACCGTACAACCAATGGGAAGTGAATTCAGTCTGATATTCAAATCGTCTGTGTAAACATTAAATAAATATGGTGAGAGGATGCCTCCTTGCCTGAGACCGTTAGATGAACCGAATGGCTGGGAGAGAACATTTCCCCATTTGACGCAGAACTGTTGTGATGTGAACCAACAGTATAATATACCGATGAGATATAGAGGAGTCCCCCTTTTGCGTAGTTTCAAAAAGAGTTTCAGATAGTTTACTCTGTCAAATGCCTTCCGCACGTCTACAAAACATAAGTAGACAGGGGAGGCCGAGGATATATAGAAATTCAGTAACTCCTTTAAAATATATATACAGGTGTCAGTCGAGTAGTTAGTCTTAAAACCAAATTGATTGTCTGCGGTGTGGAGAAATGGTGCAAGGCGACGGAACAGAAGGGATATAAATATTTTCAATGAAATTGTTGTAATGGCGATAGGGCGGTAGTTTCCTGGGTCACTGGCATCCTTCAGTTTGTTTTTTATAAGAGGTATTAAGTGGACAAGTAGAAGGGTTTCGGGGAGATATTGGTGTAATATACAGGCATTAAATAGTGCAGAAAATAGGATATAAATTATAGGGTGGCAGAATTTGAAAGCTTCGGCAGGAAGGCCATCACAGCCGAGTGCCTTGTTACTAGGTAATTTCTTGATAGCCTCGCACACGTCACTCGGGGAGATACGGTCACTATATTGAAAATCCATATTGACATTGATGAGAGTATCCACTTCATTTCGGGTATCTTGATCATTTATACAATTTAGGATGGTACTAAAGTGATCCCCCCACATTCTTGCAGTGGATTCTTCGCCAACTGCATCCCCTACTCTTTGGGATAATTTGTTTGACTTTGGGTTTAGTGAATTAATAACTTTCCAAAGATGGGGGAAGTCATGGTTGGTCAATTTTCTGGAAAATGCATCGGCTCGTAGCTGATTTTCGTTGCTACGACATTGTCGAAGAGCAAGTTTGAACTGGACTCTCGCTTGTCTCATCTGTAGAGCAAGGGGACCTTCTCTCTGGCTACCATCGTTCCTCCAAAGAAGGAAGATTTCTCGAGAGTGTGCATAAAGGTCTTTAACCAAGTCATTCCAACCAGGTATGTTTCGATGGTTACCTCTAGAGAGTCTAAACGTGTCTCTTCCCGAGCTGCGTAAGGAATTTATTATATTTAAGTAGAATTCCTTTAGTTTTGTTTTATGCTGTTCGTTGCGGCAATTAGGATTATTGCAGAGCAGGGCTTCAGCAGGTTGAGTTATTGAGCAGAGATCACTTTCAGATAAGCGTTTGAATGCAGTGGATTTTTGGAGTTTGGAGAAATCCCATGAGATGGATGGTAGCCTCTCCCTTTGGATGGGTACCGCCGGGAGGGAGTGTGTATGAAATGTAATCTGTATGGGTATGTGATCGAATGCAGACGAAAGGTCGTATCATATAATACATTCAGTGATAGAGCTATGTAGGCGGTCAGTGGTAATACAATGATCAAGCCAGGATGTGATGGGCATATTATTTCTGTTTTGTATATAAGTAAAGGAGGAAGGAGGCAGGATGGAAACATCGCTAATTTGAAGAGATTGTTGAAAACAGAGACGCTGTAATTCATTATAGAAAGTCTAGATGGGTGCGCATTAAAGTCTCCTATTAGGCACACATGGTCAGCGGAGGTATCATTAATCATACCTTGGACTTCTCCTAGTAATATACAATACTGATCAAAGTTTGACTGGCACTCCCAGGGGAAGTATGCATTAATCACTAATATGGTTTTACCTTCGATCATTACTTGCAGGCCGAGAAGTCTGTCAGTTTGATACGTCACTGGTTTCACGCACTTATCCAGAGAACTATGCCATAGAAATGAGAGACCTCCTTTCGGACGACCTTGAATGATGTAGTCGTGAGTAACTATCGCCGAGACAGAAACTGTTATAATCAGTATGAACCGAATAACTGATAGCCAGGTCATGGGGGAGGAGTAAGGTTTCTTGCAATGCAATAATGCCACGGAAATCATTGCAGAACTCAATAAGAACAGGTAAATTCCGCTTGATCCCGTATATGTTCCAAGACAAAATACTTGATGACTCCATGAATTTCGTCGACCTATGGAGATAAGAGCAGAAATCTCAGGGGGTGTAGGTGTGGCAGGTGCTGGGGCGTTGGCGGGGGAGGCTGATTGTCGTAAGTGAATTTAGGGGACCAGGGTCGCTGGGGGAGGGCGATCTCTTTTAAGATCATAAAAGGACACATATGCTCCTGGGGCAAAGTTTTCGCCTACCAGGAGCTCTCGATGATGGAATAAACAGGAAAACCTGTATGCAACTTGACCTACTGCCTTACACTTGAGGCTATGAAGAATGAGGGGGTCTGATCCTGTTATATCCCTAACCCGGAGCCTGATGGCATCTTCAGTCACTGAGGAATGCAGGTTGTGGACAACGACATGGCATCTCTTTGGGCGGTGGTGAGGGGAGATATTCCCGGATGAATGCTGGTTGACCTGTCTGTGGTTGCGGTCGGGTCGGAACTTTGTCTTTCGCTGGGAGATCTGCCATCCCTTGTCGTCTTCTTGGGCATTTGACATTAGCGCTCTGGCATATGAGACGGTCGTAGGGGGGGATGGGGGATAGGTAGGAGTGGGTGGTACTTCTCTTGAATCTCTTCTGTCTAACGATGGGGAGGGGGAAGTGGTGGTATCCAAAACTGGTGTTTGCTTCATAACGATCCTTGGCCCTGTATGAGGCAGGCTAGGGCGGGTGTTTTGTGGGTCCGAGGTGGGCGTGGTGTCAGTCGAGAGTTGTTCAAGTGTCAATTGGGGTTGGTCCGTGGGGTCATTCAACTTATTTCATTTTCCCTTCAACTCTCCAATTTGATTCGTAGACAACTCCAAGGCTTTTACTGCAATGTTATGTACAGTCATTATATTGAGGTCAGCTGGCTGGGCCGGAGGTAGGGTATATGGGTTATCCACGCAAATGGTAACATTTGTTGTGGTTTTGACCCATGTTGACATGAGAGAGATTTTCTTCTGAGAAGTCAGGCTCTTTGCATTTCGATCATTCCGAATGCCGTCGGGCATATAGTCTTTGCACGAGACATATGCAATTGTGATATCTTCTTCCGTGAAAAGATTTCTCACGACATCTGTGATGGACTCCTGATCGCTGTTGTTAGAACGAGAATTGATAAAATAAACACAATTGTTCTGTATGTGAGGGGTGGAGGAACGAGAGGCACTATCGACACTTGGGGTCATTTTTTCTATGTCAACCTTGTGGTTAGGGTAAGCGAAGAGCAAACCGTTACTCTTCTCTTTTTATTTTTTTTATTTTCACTGTTTGAACCGAAAGCAGTCAATGGCACTGAGGGGGGAAGAAATTTCGGGCACTGATTGGGTAGGATGGAAATTTTCAATTATAACAAGAAGCACAGGATTGCAAGTGATAAAGAACACTTCACTAGGCAGAGCAGCACTTCATGCACATACACACATTTTTAACGGGAAAGCACGTAAATGACCATAGATATTCCAGTAAGTGTCCGGAGCGCCTCTGAAGCACGTCCACTTCACACACACACACACACACACACACACACACACATATATATTATATTGACAGACACTTCCTCTTTCTCATAGAGATCTCTCCTCATAAGTGTCATAGCAAAAAGAAATCCAACGTCTTACATAGACGTTTTTTCTCACATTGGAATGGTCACAAGGTTCAAGGTCAATCAATCAATTAATCAGCTCTCTCATATGTCAGACAAATCGTCTGTCCCTTGTAGTAAAAATTGTTTTTCTTTCGTTGAGAAAAGATTCTTCACTTCTTTTCGTCTCTGCGCGTGAAGATGACACTGCAAATTGTGACCTCTCTCTCTCTCTCTCTCTCTCTCTCTCTCTCTCTCTCTCTCTCTCTCTCTCTCTCTCTCCACGAAACTGCAACATCAAACAAAGAATGCATATCCTAAGAAAACAACCCATTAGACGGAGATATAATTTACCACTCCATAATAAAGAGAAGTTTCAAATAATCCTTTTTTCAATTAGTCCATCGTCATTAGGCTTTTATCGTAATACCTACAGTGTTGCTGCAATGGATGAATTAGATTTGACCTTTGGGAATTGCCAGCATTAGAGAATTAACCGTGATCCCAAATTAGCCAACGTAAGCTCCATAAACAAATTGCAACCATTATTTTCGCAAGGGGAAGCAGCTTGAAGAGTGTAGTGCTAGTGTGATGATGAACAGGGTGATAGTAATAATAATAATAATGATACTGCTACTGCTACTACTACTACTAATAATAATAATAATAATAATAATAATAATGATAATAATAAAAAACTATTTCCCGTATATATTTAAGACCAGGTGTCTTACTATATATATATATATATATATATATATATATATATATATATATATATATATATATATATATACATATATATACATACATATATATATATATATATATATATATATATATATATATATATATATATATATACTGCATATACATATATATACAGATACATATATATATATATATATTTATATATATATATATATATATATAAATATGTATATATATATATACATAAACACACACACACTTATATATATATATATATATATATATATATATATATATATATATATATATATATATATATACATATACATATACATATATACATATACTGTATAAATATCTTACATATACAGTACATGTATACATATATCTATCTATCTATCTATCTATACATATATACACACACACACACATATATATATATATATATATATATATATATATATATATATATATATATATATATATATATATATATATATATATATATGCTGCTTATGCACACTTCTACTTGTGTCTTGACTAACATTAGTGATGACAAATCCAAAGTTTCTTTCGTAGCTTTTCCTTCCCATTTAATTTCATTCAGTTTCATTCCTTCGTCAAAAAACCTTCCTTATCTCTTTGAAAAAGGTTCCTGCTTCATTATATGAATACACGGTATCCTTTATTCCTATCTAATTGATAATTTCGGTTTAATGCTACAATTCCATCTTCCTAATTTACACCATGAAATTATTTTTCTTTCGGTCTAAAGTGTTTTCTTGGAGAAAAACAAAGAATTTATAACTGTTCCAATGTTTATTTATAAAAACACCACCGACAACAACAGCAAGCTGAATTGTAAGCCCCAAACTGCCATACAAAACACCTTTTTATTACTTTTCCCCCTGAAATGGCTTCCACAAATTAAATCTGCCTTTTTATCTCGCCAGTTTTCCGTTTCCCCCAACAAACAAGACTTTTTTTTATTCTTATTTAATGTTCAACTTTGTTGTAACCAACGAGATGGGAAACAAAGGAAGATCTGGACCTCCTCTCCCCCCCCCCCCGCCTCGGTCCCCATTCCGAAAGAAAAGGGAAAATGAAGAAGAGTAAAAATAAACAAAATATAAATCTTCCCGAGGCTTGGATTACCCCCTTCTGCGGTGGAGATTATGGCGATGAGTTACGAAATGTCGTTATAGGATTTACAAAGGATTTCTTTTCACAAGAGAGAAAAATGCGTTGGGGACTGACACCTGAGGTTTTTCTTTTAGAATTTTGTCTTAGTTTTTTTTCCTCTTCACCTCGTGAGTTGAGTTTTAAACGCGAGCATTTTTCGGTCCTGAAAAAGAAGAAGAAGAAGAAGAAAAAGAAGAAGAAAAAGAAGAAGAAGATTAAGAAAACGGTGCCAACCAGTTGCTTTCATCGTCTCTGAGTTTCTTCTCCTGAATTATGGCGAGCGTCAATTACAATAACCTTCACCTGGACGTACTTTCGCGTGGCTGAAAAGTCGACTACTTCTCTGTTGGTTTTGAAGATAAGGTGTTAAAGGTGTCTGGTTTCAGTTCCATTTTCACCATGATAGATGCCTACCAGAACGTCAGCAGGGCAAGCCAAAGCGCTCACTGCAGTGCCCAACCACAACAGTGGCCTCCACAGCAAACAGCTCAAACTCACGGTCCCGGGTTGGGATCGATCTGCTGCCATGAAAGTTCTAGGCGAAAACGTTACCCCTATGCTAGCCGGGAGGATATAATTAGATTTCTTTTGTTTTGCATTTGATTCCCTCTATACTAAAAAATCTCCTTATAGAACATAATCTATCATCATCTCATCACTTACATTTCGTTCATTGGTGGGTATATCACAGATTTATCATAACTTCCCTGTTTCCATTGTTCAATATACACACCATTTTTCTCTCATATCGGCATCCTGTTTAACCATTTTTCAAAATGTTAAATATTTGAATTTGTTTTTATATTGCATAGGCTCCTTTTGTAACTTGAGTTTTCTTATCCAGAACTATCGATGTTCTTTCAAATTGGTTTAGTTCTAAAAAGGGTTCGTTCTAAGAATCTGATAAAGAGGAATCTGATGAAGGAAGGAATTATGAACTTGCGCTTTTGAGTGGAAATTAAAAAAGACTGGATTGATTGATTTTGAGTTTTCTGGCGTCCTGACATCGAAGGTCCTTGATGTCGATATCATTTGCTATAAATAAAGAATAAAATTGAATTAAATTCAACACCTTAAAAGCGAAGTTCTTATTAAAGTTGAAATGTTTTCAGAAGACCTGCTTTTGATATGAATCTAAAAATACCTCCTACTATATTACAACACATCCTGCCTAAGAATCTTTGCAAGGATGAACTTGCAAAGAAATGACAGCAGAGAAGGCCAAGATGTAGGTTGAGCTAAAAAGCAAAGGTACACTGCAGGGACCCTCTGGTGATGTCTACAGTGCTCTGCCTAAGGTACACTGCAAGCACTATTTCCTCCAGAGAGAATTCGGCCAAGGGCAAAAATTAGTCCACCCATAAGCAGACTAATCTAACTGCCGATCATAGACATTTAAACGGTGGCCATTAACTTGTTTATGGGTCTGACCCGCTTTCCTCATTCTAGCATATCCTTTTTCCGCTATCACTATATCATTCTGGCCACTCATTCGTCTATATGCTATATCCTATGTGATTTGAAACAAGAAAAAGAAAAATAATTACTAAGATAATTGCCATAGTATTTAATGACGCGGAGGCAAAGGCGTTACTTCGATTAATAAACATAGCCCTATGGTGATAAACGAATCTTGGCAAACAAAGGATCATTGTGATCCAAGTATCATGGTTGAATAACATCTTATCCAACTAGACCTTGGAATACGGAAT
>NC_090726.1:180908634-180913634 GCF_036898095.1 Palaemon carinicauda
TCAGACAATATCCCTTCATGAAATGGTGTAAACAACATATGCATCGGCGTGTTAGTATACTGTATAGTTGGAACTCGAGTCTGTAACATCTTGGTAGTTTATAGTTTCACCTTAATTTATTGAAGCAGGCAAAAAAGAAAAAAAAAATCTGTCAGTTGAAATGTGAATTTCTATTATTAGAAAATGCAATTTATGTGACGTTATCGTATATATTTCATTATTTCTATCTTCTCTATTCATTGAACGAGCTGATGTATCTAAAATCGTGTTAGAATTTTCAATTTTCTGATTTTTACTGTTATTTAGCTGCTGCTTTCCTGGCTGGTTTGATTAGAATTCTGTAGCTCAATCCCCTTTTACTTCAATCTCTTGCACCTATCTGAATATTTTCATATTCCTGTGGAATGCTTTTATCATTGAATAAGATAAATTCTTTGTGACTTTGGTTGGTAAAGAAAGAGCGAAGACCTACTGAAATTAATTCTCTTATTTATTTCAGCAGCGTAGAACTCTTACCACGGATAAGAATCCAGGCAGCAAAGAAGCAACATTATAGTGATTTTTAGACATGGGTGTTATAACAGGATTCCCTTAATGTCTTATAACAGGATTCCCTTAATGTCTTATAACAGGATTCCCTTAATGTCTTGAAAATGAGGTTCTCGATTCTCAAGCTCTGAAACACCGGGATTTTCTCACGGCTAAAAAGGTTGCACTTGGCAGCGATTGTCTGTCAGTTAAACCCCTTCATGACACTCCAAAATCAAACTATTGTGTAGTGCCATAGCCCCTGTACCACCATTGTTCTCAAGTCTTTGGTAGTGCCGTAGCCCTCTGTACCATGGTCTTCCACTGTCTTTGGTTAGATTTTTCTTGCTTGAGGGTGAACTCGGACCCACTATTCTATATGTTTTCTTATTTAATTTCCTCTCTCTTCTATTTTTCTTGTTGGAACCGTTTGGTTTATAGCTTCCTGCTTTTACAATTAGAATTGTAGCTTGACTAATAATAATAATAATAATAATAATAATAATAATAATAATAATAATAATGACTATTTCCATCGAGCATGATTACAATTTTGGTCTTGATTAAAAACCTATAGTAGTACTAGGTACACTTATAACAGTCACTATCATATCAGTTTTGCCTCCTTTTAACTCTTCCCTTAGAATATAAGATTTCTTTTATTATTGACCGAATCATAAACTATTTCTGAAAAATTCAAGTACTGTAAATAGATTGCTTACCACTGACTTGATTTAGATTTTGAATAAAGATGATAGTCTAAAAAGACAATAAAGCTTCGTCTATGTATAGTTATGTGGAGTTGGTTTTGAAATGATACCTCTTTTCAGATACAGTTAGAAAATGAGTTTACCATTAAAAATCTGTAAATTTGTATGAATATTTAGGGATCTTGCCTAAAACTCCTGTATAATTCCTACAAGGAGATATGACATTTGTTACCTTTCTCATCTTATTGCCATCTAGACCATCCCAGTGCTGTTGGCTACTATTACAAAACAATATCCTGATGTTAGGTAGGAAATCATTAAAGGGAATAGGATACCTTCTTGGTAGCAACTCAGATATAGCATTCTTCGCCAGTAAATCTGCCTTCTCATTCCCAGACACTCCTACATGTGCTGGAACCCAACAAAATTTAACCATTATACCTCTCCGACCAATAATAAAAAGCCATTCTAAAATATTTAAAACTAGAGGGTTACTAGAATTAAAAACTTCTAAAGCTTGAAGGACACTCCTTGCATCACTAAAAATGGTAAAATTACCTTCCATCTCCAACGCTTTTTTCCCAAAAGAGGTTAGTATGCCATGCAGTTCGCCAGTAAATCTGGAAGTTGTTGGAGGAAGTGCACCTCTACAATTAAAATCATAACTACTGTATGTTCTCCAAATCCAACGCCAGCATCAGATTTGGAGCCTTCAGTATATATAAAAGTCGATCCCCTATGCTCTGCAACATGTTCCATAAAACGAGACCTGGACTATGACCTTGGAGGTATAGCATGATGTCCCGAAAGTGGGAGACGTCTCTTTGTCGTCTCCCTATTGGTCACACACGGTTGACACACGAATTTCTTCTGAAGGGCCCACACCAACAGTAGGGTGACGACTGTTTGGTACCTTTAACAACGAGGCCTTTGTTGTTCGAATGCCCCAATTATAATAACTTAAGAAATAAATATCTTTTTGAGGCTCGAGTTGAGGATGGCAGGTTCATCCTGGCCAAGATCCTTGGACATAATGTGTCGTACAATGCTAGTGTCATTTTTATATTGATATCAGAAGCAAGTCTTCTTCATGCTATTTAACTTTTATAACATATTTACTTCTAGTGGCATTTTTAAATTTATATCAGCAGGTCTTCTTAATGCTATTTAACTTTTATAACATATTTACTTCTCTGGTTTTAATTAAATATTCTTTTAATCTTCATTTATAATAAACGATATCGGCGTCAATGACCATCGATGTCAGGATGCCAGAAAACTTCAAATCAATCGATCAATCTCCCATCTCCTCCTCCATTTCCTCTTCCATCTCCTCTTCCTTTCCCTCCCTCTCCTCCGCCATCTCCTCCTCCTTTTCTTAACCCTCCTCCTCCTACTTCTCCTCCTCCTTCCCTTCCTCCTCCTCCTCCCATCCATTTCGCCCGAATATCCATTCCAAAATTTCCTTCTCCATTTATGTTGCTCAGCAATTCTCAAAGGTCGTTTATAACGCTACAGAATTCCAGCTAATTTCTCCTCCATTTTTTCCTCTGGTGTTCCCTAAAGCCTCTCAATCAGGATTAAAATATACAGTAGCTTAAGCTTTGACACTGGGCTTCAAAGGAGGCTGTTAAATATTCAAATTCTCCGTAATGGTCTGGATCGAGTTGTAATTTCATCGAAGTAAATTAAATTTTACCAACTTTACCTCTATCGAAGCAAATTAGATTTTACCAATTTAATCTCTCCAAGATGTTATTATCTATAAGGAACTACTACGCATTGGTGGCCTTGGATGTCCAAGGTAGGAGTTTAGGAAAATTTTTCTTGACTATAATAGGATCTTTACTATTTATTCCTGATTTTAGTAGGAATTATACAGGAGTTTTAGGCAAGATTCCTAAATATCCAAACAGAGTCCTTCATTTGAAATGTGGATATGGAAGAGCTTTTAATGATACCCGAGAAATGTGAATAGAAGCAATGTTTTTTTATTTCATTGACGTTGCTATTTATATCTCAAAAATCTCTTTACAGCTTCCCGTCCAAAAGGACAGTCACTTATGACTCTCTTCCCATTTGACAGGACATAAACGTCATTTTTTAGTTATTTGTTGTTTGTCTTTAGACAGGCATGGGCTCTTGCAACTATGTAGCCCATTTAGAGGGATTCATCTGTGGAACTGTTTCAAGGAGACTGGTGTGGCCCCTGATTAGGAACCTTTGAACTCTAGAAATATTAGTCATTTTAATATCTTATACTCTGACCCTACAACAGGAGTTCCCAGCCTGGGGTATATGTACTCCCAGTGATCCTTATTTACTCCCCAGGGGTACATTAGATCTGAGAGAATAGCCAGTACTGCATAATACCTGAGCTAAATGATATCTAGTTCAATGCAGGAGATGAATTTAGCTCAAGGTACTGAAAGGAAGATCTTATCACTAGAAAGTTGAAGAAGCTAAAAAGCAGTTCAACGTTAATCGTATTTATAATTAAGCTTTTAATTACAATGAACATTTTGGGGTTCTGAAGCGATTTACAGATTTTTAATCGCAAACTCATTTTCTACTGTATCTGAAAAGAGGTATTATTTCAAAACCAAATCCAGATAACTATACGTAGACGAAGCTTTACTGTCTTTTTAGACTATCATCTTTATTCAAAATCTAGATCAAGTCAGTGGTAAGCAATCTATTTACAGTACTTGAATTTTTCAGAAATAGTTCATAATTCGGTCAATAATAAAAGAAATCTTATATTCTAAGGGAAGAGTTAAAAGGAGGCAAAATTGAGATGATAGTGACTGTTATAAGTATACCTAGTACTACTATAGGTTTTTAATCAAGAGAAAAATTGTAATCATGTTCGAAGGAAATAGTCATTATTATTATTATTATTATTATTATTATTATTATTATTATTAGTCAAGCTACAATTCTAGCTGGAAAAGCAGGATGCTATAAACCTAACAGTTCCAGCAAGGAAAATAGCAGTAAGAAAATGAAATAAGAAAACAGTCAGAATATTGGGCCCGAATCCACCCTCAAGCAAGAAAACTCTAACCAAAGACAGTGGAAGACCATGATACAGAGGCTATGGCACTACCAAAGACTAGAGAACAATGGTGGTACAGGGTCTATGGCGCTACACAATAGTTTGATTTTGGAGTGTCACGAAGGGGTTTAACTGACAGACAATCGCTGCCAAGTGCAACCTTTTTAACCGTGAGAAATCCCGGTGTTTCAGAGCTTAAGAATCGAGAACCTCATTTTCAAGACATTAAGGGAATCCTGTTATAAGACATTAAGGGAATCCTGTTATAACAGCCATGTCTAAAAATTATCATAATGTTGCTTCTTTGCTGCCTGGATTCTTATCCGTGGTAAGAGTTCTACGCTGCTGAAATAAATAAGAGAATTAATTTCAGTAGGTCTTCGCTCTTTCTTTACCAACCAAAGTCACAAAGAATTTATCTTATTCAATGATAAAAGCATTACACAGAAATATGAAAATATTCGGATAGGTGCAAGGGATTAAAGTAAAAGGGGATCGAGCTACAGATTTCTAATCAAACCAGCCAGGAAAGCAGCAGCTTAATAACAGTAAAAATCAGAAAAATTGGAAATTCTAACGCGATTTTAGATACATCAGGTTTTTCAATGAATAAAGAAAATAGAAATAAAGAGACATATACGATAATGTCACATAAATTGCATTTTCTAATAACAGAAATTCACATTTCAACCTTTTTTTTTCTT
>NC_090726.1:180928634-180938634 GCF_036898095.1 Palaemon carinicauda
AGGGTAACGGTATGATTAAACACTGATTCCAAACCTAATCATCATCATCTCCTTCTACGCCTATTGACGCAAAGGGCCTCGGTTAGATTTCACCAGTCGTCTCTATCTTGAGCTTTTAATTCAATACTTCTTCATTCATCATCTCCTACTGCGTGCTTCATAGTCTTCAGCCATGTAGGCCTGGGTCTTCCTACTCTTCTAGTGCTTTATGGAGCACAGCTGAACGGTTAGTGAACAAATCTCTCTTAAGGAGTGCGAAGAGCATGCCCAAATCATCTCCATCTACCCCTCATCATGATCTCATCCACATATGGCTCTCGAGTATACTCTCTTAGAGTTTCATTTCTAATCCTGTAATGCCTTTTAACTCCCAATATCCTTCTGAGGATATAACATGATAGAGATTATCGATCTGAACCAGATTTTGTATAGCAAAGATTGGTAGTTTTTTTGGTTTCATTGTTTCTTTTTTTTTTTTTATCTTCAATTAACAGTTTTTTTTTTTTTTTTTCATAAAACTGGAACTCAGACATAAAACTAACATAAACTAAACCTATTGGGAGTAACTTGGACATCAATTTCGAGGTCAAAAATGAAACGGTAATATTTCCGTTTACGGCTTTTGTTTATGTAAAATCGAGGGTTGTGGTGGCCGATGTGGTAACGTCCATGACTGGTGAACGCCACACTGGGGTTAAAGTTCCTCTCAAACTAGATAGTTTCTTTGGTCGCTGCATCCTCACCATCCTTGTGAGCTATTGGCGGGAGCATATAGGTCTATCTGCTGAGTTATTAGCAGCCATTGCCTGGTCCTCCTTGATCCTAGCTAGGGTGGAGAGGGGGCTTAGGCGCTGATCATATGTATATGTGGTAAGTCTCTAGGGCATTGTCCTGCTCGATAGGGCATAGTCACTGCCAATTGCCTTTGCCATTCATAAGCCGACTTTAAAACATTTAAATGAATCTTCTGTAATGTCAAACATACCATACTGATGCGTAAGAATTAACAAATCAGTTTTAGAAAATACAACAGGATATATAACCTATATTTCAATATTTTACCTTTTAATTTGCATATAGCATTTTGAGTTATGTTAAATGCGAAAGAGACTATTGTAAATGATTGTAAATAACTGGCGTCTGAAGACAACTCGTGATAATTTGGACTGTTTGTAGACAATCTTGCTGCGTCCTGTTTGATTCACATCACACTCTGATTGATTTAGGATTTGATCCCTGAACTTCTACATGGAACTTTTCTTGGATACTGTACCAGGATGGCATAGTTGCGATGCATTATTGAATTTGACGATTGTTTTTTATTAGCCGAAGAACTTTGAAATTGAATTTGGCTTTTCCACCAAACTTTCTTTTATTCTTTATTATTTGATAACCACTATCCTATGTTTAAAAACTTGCTTTACAGTCTGAAAAACAAATCGAAATAAGTACTATTCCTTCAGTAGATTGGGGTATATAAATCCTTTACTTCATAAGATTTAGGAATACATATAGATAGATAAATAAGATATTTTTAACAATCAAAGATTACTTTACATAACATAAACCTTCTTGTTTACCCACTAAAACAAATTCCATGGAATCCGTATGCCAAAGTTATCGTTGATCTGGCAGCGTTGCTCCTTTTCGTCTTTTGACCCGGAGGCTTTCTACCTTCGAACAGTAATATCATTTGGAAAGGAAGCAACGGATACAGCCAAGGGAAAATGCTTCGGCATAAGAAAAATACACGAGCATGAAGCTACGTTACCTAAACCCCCGAAGCCACCCCCCCCCCCCCCCCCCCCCCCACCGCCTCTACCTCCACCCCCTCACTTCTTTCTTTCTTTCTTTCTTTGTGCATATGTGAGTGACTGTTATGGAAGTCATTGAGTACAAGAGGAGTACAGGATTAGGAGGGGGTCCCAAATGTGTTTTTGTATCCCGGGCCTCCTTATAAATAACTGAAGAGCCCATCGTGGAGCGAAGCTAATCCAATTTCGCTTTCGAGATAGAATAAGAATTTCCTGTGGGAAAAATCTCCCGCAGTCTGTGTGAGCTTGTGTCTGTCTGTGTGTGTGTCTGTGTGTGTCTTTGCGCGAGTGCGGACATATAAAAGTTTATGGCCTCCAGGATAACCATAAAAAGCTTTTACAACCGACACCAGCATCGTTTTTATGTTCCAAAACATAAAATGCAAAATAAAAGATGAAGAGTCCAGATCAGTCGCGT
The DNA here is from genome assembly GCF_036898095.1 of Palaemon carinicauda. Lineage (NCBI taxonomy): Eukaryota > Metazoa > Arthropoda > Malacostraca > Decapoda > Palaemonidae > Palaemon > Palaemon carinicauda. The sequence continues at coordinate 180,930,867 of NC_090726.1, forward strand.
TTTGGCTTTAAAAACTGCTAATTGGATCTTTGACCAAGATGCCTTAAATTTTTTCGAGTTTTAAGATATGTTTTTCCAGTTCTGGTCACTTTACGTTCTCTTTGCAAAATAGACTTTTAGTCTGCCATTCATTAACAGTAGAAATGACCAAATTAAGTCATCTAACCAAATTCTGATTTTAAACCCAATATCTAATATGCTACTTGAAAGCATAGGTTTATGTATTGACACTCTAATCTAAAAAAGATGCTCATTATTTAGGCAAGTTCTCCAATGCTAAAACGTTAAGAATGTGAGAACCTGAATATATTTGGAATTACAAAGATTGAGAGATGTATGATTCTCTCGTTTATTTGAAGGCTTTAGAAGACCATGTTAGCATTCTTTCGAAACAGGGTTACAGTAACTTTGTGGAAATCTGTAGAAAAATCTTGCAAATTAGGGATTCCTTGTATAACCGTCATAACAACAGCAAACGATAGAATGCTAATTCAACCACTGCAGGGTAGAGCTTCACAACTCCAAGCAGACGACATTTAGCAGCTAGCAAAAAGTTTAATACATGGATCATGGGACTCTTCAAGCACTACCCAAAGTTGTTGGTAAAGGTTTAAATGTTTCAAAGTCACTCATGAATGGTTGAGGTAAGGGATAGTGACAATGCCTCAGCCAGACAATGCCCATGCTCACTCTCCACCCAAGTTAGGACCAGACGTTACTGATCCACTGCAGAACAAACTTCAGACAAGTTCTTCCACTTGTGTCTTTTTATGATATTTCAATCCAGTCCACACCTACAACCTTTCTTTGTTTTTCAATCCATCATATTCTCTTCCTTCCCCTATTTCTTTTGCAATCTCTAGGGACCTATTCTGTTATACTTAATTTCCATCTATTATCTGTCATTCTCATTATATGCCCTGCCCATGTTCATTTCTTTTCCTTTTATGTTCTTAGAATACCCTCTACTTCAGTTTGCTCTCGTATCAATGTTGCTCCTTTTTCTATCCCTTAGTGTATTCCCCCATTATTCTTTCCTTAGCGCTTTGATTTGTAACTAGCTTATGTTCTAAAGCTTTAGTAAGGCTCCAATTTACTGATGCACAAGTTAATTCTGGTAGGACTATCTGATTTAATACTTTTTTTTTTAGAGAAAGTGGCCTTTTATTTTTCGTAATTTCATTTTTTTTTTAATTGATGATCCATGTTTTAATTTCGGTCTCATGTCCTGGAGAAACACTGTTTGACCTGAGTACACAAACACAAACATATATATATATATATATATATATATATATATATATATATATATATATATCTTATATATTACATATTTATATATACATATATATATATATATATATATATATATATATATGTATGTATAAATATCTCATTTATATATACAGTATATATATATATATATATATGTATAAAAATATCTAATTTATATATATATATACATATATATATATATATATATATATATATGTATATAAATCCATATATATTTATATATAAATATCTCATTTATATATATACACACATATATATATATATATATATGTATGTATATATATGTATATATATATATATATATATATATATATGTATATATATACATATACATATATATACATATACATATATATATGTATATATATATATATATATATATATATATATATATATATATATATATATATATTCATATATATATAAATAACTCATTTATATATATATACATATATATACATATATATATATATATATATATATATATATATATATATATATATAATCATCTATAAATCTCATTTATATATACATAATGTATATATATGTAAATATATGTATATATGTATATATACATATATATATACATATATATATATATGTATATATATATATATATATATATATATATATATATATATATATATATGTGTGTGTGTGTGAGTGTGTACACATCGAGCGTGTGTATGCATATGTGTACCAACCGTGTGTCACACGATCGTACATAATATATATATATATATATATATATATATATATATATATATATATATATATATATATATATATATATATATATATAAATCTCATTTATATATACATACTGTATATATATGTAAATATATATATATATATATATATATATATATATATATATATATATATATATATACATATATATATATATATATATATATATATATATATATATATATATATATATATATATATATGTTTGTGTGTGTGAGTGCATACACATTGTGCGTGTGTATACGTACGTGTACCAACCGTGTGTCACACAATCGTACATAGTAACGACATTTCATTTTTTGTATATATTGTGCTTGTATCTTCGCTCTCCCCACGCACTGATAGGAACATGAAATAACATGTCTGTTTTTCTCACCGTTAACTGTTAACCGGTGACCTTCTCAGTTGAACATGAAATTGCCTGTTATGTTTTGTATGCCCTTTTTGCCTGGAGTTTATGTATATATAAATGAATGTTCTGTAATAAAGTTTACTCAGTTGCTTTCACACTGCCTTTGAGTCACAACCTGCTCTCAGCCCGTCATATTGGTGTAGTGAGTCGACTTCCGTGGTCACCAATGAGACGGGCCGAGAGCAGGTTGTGACTCAAAGGCAGTATGAAAGCAACTAGGTAAACTTTATTACAGAACATTCATTCATGTATACATAGTCTCCAGGCAAAAAGAGCATACAAAACATAACAGGCAATTTCATGTTCATCCGACAAGGTCACCGGTTAACAGTTAACGGTGAGAAAAACAGACATGTTATTTCAGGTTCCTATCAGTGCGAGGGGAGAGTAAAGATACAAGCATAATATATACAGATAATGAAATGTCGTTACTATGTACGATCGTGTGACACACGGTTGGTACATACGTATCCGGTTTAGTTATTACTACAGATTTGGTTAGCTGTTTAATTAACAACTATACAAATCTCGGATCTAAAATTATTTGTTTCCAATTCCGTTGAGATTTCATTCTAAATTGAAATATTGAGGATATACTGTAGTATCATACGAATTAATTTGGGTTTTTAATTATGCTTTACATAAAAGGCCTCTCTCTCTCTCTCTCTCTCTCTCTCTCTCTCTCTCTCTCTCTCTCTCTCTGAGTAATTAAAAGACGTAATTGTAAATTAACGAAAACACCAACGCTCTATATCAGCAAAACTCACAAATTACAGAAAAATATCATTTACATAATTGATACATTAGAATTCTAATAGGCCTAAATTCTTATCCTTGAAATCATAATGAAACGCTATTTTTCACAGAGCTTGTAGGCATTTAATCATAGTAAAGAAATTCCATTTTACACATATGCCTAAACCTACATAAAAACAAACGGTATTAATTACTTGTGTTAATAGCTCGGTAGCAGTGGAGTATACAATGGACGTCGCTGGCCAAAAGTCTTCTCATCCCATCACATAACAATTTCCCGGAATTCTGATTCAAACGGTGAATACTGAAGAGAAAAAGCTATTCGTTAATCATTTTGATTTTGAGATAGGGAAGGTTTTATAGTCTTATTTCGCTGATTGATTCCTTGGTTTGTACAATCTTCTTCTCTCCGTAGGATTAAAAGATTTGGAAATCTAGTTCTTTTTTTCGTTTTCACGTAAGTTTTTTTGTATTATTATTATTATTGTTATTATTTTTATTATCATTATTATTATTATAATTAGCTAAGATACAACATTAGTTGGAAAAACAGGATACTTTAAGCCCAATGGTTTCAGCAGGGAAAATAGTCCAGTGAGGAAATGAAATAATGAAACAGATAGAACAGTGCGCCTGAGTGTACCCTTAAGCAAGAGAACTCTAACCTAAGAGAATGGCTATGGCACTACTCAAGCCTAGAGAAACAATTGTTTGCTTTTGGAGTGTCCTTCTCCTAGAAGAACTACTTGCCATAGCTAAAGGGTCTCTTCTACTATTACCAAGGGAAAAGTGGCCACGCCACAATCACAGTTTAGTATTTAAATCCTTGAGTGTAGAAGCATCCTTCCATCACCTTAGTGTTATCAGGTGTATGAGGAAAGAGGAGAATGCGTGAGGAATAGGCCGGACTATTCGGTTCAAGTGTGAGCAAGGGAAGAATAAGCCGTAACCAGCCTGTCAAAAAAATAACATTTTTGTGGAAGTATCTCAACAGGTGGCTGGTGGCTTGGCCAACCTATGCGTTTCTATGCATTTCCATTATGACTCTTCTTATCTATAATGATATCAGTGATATTACAATTCCATACATAATTTTTATCATAATCATTATCATTATTTCTATTACTTGCTAAGCTACAACCCTAGTTGGAAAAGCAGAATGCTATAAGGCTAAGGGCTCAAATAGGGAAAAATAGTTCAGTGAGGAAAGGAAATAAGGAAACTCCAAGAAAATTAATTAACAATTAAAAAAATGTTTTAAGAACAGTAACAGCATTAAAATAAATATTCCATATATAAACTATAAAAATTAAAAAAAAACAAGAGGAAGAGAAATAGGATAAAAAAAGTTTGCCCAAATGTACCCTCAAGCAAGAAAACCATACAAAACCATTCACAACAAGAAAATTAACAATGGAAGCATTGGCATAGGTAAAGATTATTCTATACTCTAAGCTAAAACATGTAGTCGTTTTAGGGAAGGAAATATATATAATAACTGACGTCCCTGACAAAATATCATAATTGTGAAATATCCAAATTAATTTTACTGGCATTTCACTTTTACATTCTTGCAGTGTATTGCATAATGCAAGGCATTGTGCATTCATTGATTCATGAGTCAGTCAGAACATCCCACGACACAGTCTCGCAGCATCCGCACATTAGTACGCTTTACAATTCTAATCTTCATTATTATTATTATTATTATTATTATTATTATTATTATTATTATTATTATTATTATTATGAATATTATTATTGAATCAGATTTGCAATAAATATCTATGGTGATTCCATACATAAAACATATGTTTAAAGTGATTGAAACCATAGTTACAGTTTCGGACAATTGCAATGCAGTTTTGCTACTCCTGCTTAGAGTCAATCAATATCCAAGGAGAGGAGATGAAGACGAGGGAATGGGATAGGTGAAGGTTTTTATGGATTTGAAAAGGTCGTGAGTCATTTGTGTCTTTAGTGATATGCACTATTTTCTTATATAGATGACAAGAATATATTACTATAATCTAAAATTAAAACTTCTTAACATTCGCATAGCAGCAGATCGATTCCCGTCCAGGATCATGAGTTTAAGCAGTTTACCAGGGAGGCCACTGCTGTGGCTGGGTCCCACTGTAGGGGTTGGGCTTGCCTTACTGACGTTCTGGTGAGCATCTATTCCGATGAAACTGGAACTCAAACCAAAGAAAAAAAATAAATAAACTATACTGGTTTTTAATATAAGGTTGTGATGAGAATCATATTACATTATTTGATATATTTGCAAATAGTAAGGGTTGGAGATTAATTACAAAATGAACTCTATAATTCAAAATACAGGTTTACTAATTACTATCGTTATCATTTCCCTCCATTCCCGCGGGTATATATATTCGATAAAAGTATGTTTCACTAATCACAGAATTAGTACATTGGCTTTGTGCGATTTCCATTGGTCCTGGCTTCTCCCCCCCCCCCCCCCCCCACCCCTGGATATTTTGGTCCAACCTAGCACCATGACCCCACCCTCCAAAATTATGTAATGCCACCCACGCACACTATTCCCAATATAATAAAAGATATAAGAACTTATGCTTAGTGTCAGAATTACCTATAATTTCCTAGAAAGAAATATGAGTGACGTAACAAATAGTTAATATCAAATAACACAAGTCTCGCTAAAAGGTAGAAAATCTAATACAGTACCCAAAAGCCTTCAGTAACCATAAAACTTAATCTAGTGCCAAACATAGTGATCTTCTTCATTATATAGGCATTAATGGTAAGGGTTGAAGAGAGACTAGCTATGCTAAGAAGCTCTTCTAGGAGAAGAACACTACAAAATCAAGTCATTGTTCTCTAGTCTTGGGTAGTGCCATAGCCTCAGTACCATGGCCTTCAACTGTTTGTGGATTAAGAGTTCTCTTTCTTGAGGATACACTCGGGCAAGCTATTCTATCTTATTCCTCTTCCTCTTGCTTTTTTTTAAGTTTTATAGTTTATATAAAAGATGCTGTTGCTGTTCTTAAAATATATCATTTTGATTGTTTATTACTTCTCTTGTACTTTGTTTATTTCCTTATTTCCTTTCCTCACTAGGCTATCTTTTTCTGTTGGAACCCCTGGGTCTTAGAGCATCTTGCTTTTCCAACTACATTTATAGATTAGCTTGTAATAATAAGGATTTTATTATTATTATTATTATTATTATTATTATTAATAATAATAATAATAATAATAATAATAATAATAATAATAATAATAATAATACAAAATGATTCCAAAGAAATAAAGTAAATATTAAACAAACTTGCTACGGCAATAAAAGGCCAATATTCGATATTCCCCCTCGGGGAACTACCATTGAATTTCAACTTGGGTTTCCTTATTTCCTAAAAATCCCGACCCTTCACAAAATCTACAACATCACAAGCTCATATGTCATATACTTGATGGTTTTCTCGAAAGTTTCCCAGATTTCATTAAAGTTAGAGACGCAGCTTCTGCGTTCTAGACAGAAGTTTTTTAATGTAGTTTGCTGGATTTAATTTACTATTTATGGAGTTTCATTGGGAAGTTCAATTGAACTGAATCGTCACTAGTCCCAAGATAAGGAGGTACTCCCCTCCCCCCTTAAAAAAAAATTGGGTCGGGAAATTGAATAGTAAGGCAAGATACAATAGCAGGCGTAGTAAAAACTACAGAGGTGATAAGTGTCGTGACTGATATGGTGTGGGCACGTGTTAAGGATAGATGGTGAGGAGGGGAGTGAGGATGGCTTTGGAGGAACCTTGTAATGGGGAGAAGATTGATAAGAGGCAGAGAATTAGATAATGAGATAAGGTGAAGGATGCTATTGAGAGAAGTAGTTTAGTGCAAGAGGGTGCCTTTGATAGAAGGCATTGGAAAGGGCGTTGACAAACCACCAGGCATCCATGAATGAACAAATTGATAGAAAAAAACGTTGACAAACCACCAGGCATCCATGAATGAACAATTTGATAGAAAAAAAAACGTTGACAAACCACCAGGCATCCATGAATGAACAATTTGATAGAAAAAAACGTTGACAAACCACCAGGCATCCATGAATGAACAATTTAATAGAAAAAAACGTTGACAAACCACCAGGCATCCATGAATGAACAATTTGATAGAAAAAAACGTTGACAAACCACCAGGCATCCATGAATGAACAATTTGATAGGAAAAAAAAACGTTGACAAACCACCAGGCATCCATGAATGAACAATTTGATAGAAAAAAAACGTTGACAAACCACCAGGCATCCATGAATGAACAAATTGATAGAAAAAAAACGTTGACAAACCACCAGGCATCCATGAATGAACAATTTGATAGAAAAAAAACGTTGACAAACCACCAGGCATCCATGAATGAACAATTTGATAGAAAAAAACGTTGACAAACCACCAGGCATCTATGAATGAACAAATTGATATATGTACACATATATATATTCATACATATGAATATATACATGTGTGTATATATACACATAATATATTCATACATATGTATATATACATG
>NC_090726.1:180948634-180958634 GCF_036898095.1 Palaemon carinicauda
CGCCAGACGAGATTCGGGATATGATCCGGGCCGAAGCGATGCACATCATTTGCATCTCGCGAAACCAGCCAATGCGAAGCCAGACTTGCAAAAGGTGATTCTCTGTTCCGAATGATAATGCATTCCTATATCTTGGATCTTTATCATCGTCTTATGATAGAAGGATTTAGAAAAATTAATTTATGTCTAATTACGGATTTTATTATAATCTTTTTTTTTCGACTGAAAAAAAAGATAGAAAAGAAGAATGCTTTCCTATATCTCAGCTCTTTATCTTCACCTTGTGATATATGATCGATATATTACGGATTTTACAATTCTTTTTTTTTTTCAACCACAAAAGAAAAAAAAAATAACAAGAGGCAGATTATTTGCATTTGGCAAAGCCATTCAACTAATCCCTTCACCTTCGACTCCTTATGAAATCCAAAGGAAAAGTTGTAGTATGTTAATGTTTGCTCATCTTATTTGGAGCATCTGTGATTAGTGCATATTGTAGTAGTGCTAACACCAGATGGAATCCGATATTGACAATACGAAAATTGGTCATTCTTTTATTTTTGCCTTAAACGAAAACGGGTTTGAGTATTTATGTGTATATATATATATATATATATATATATATATATATATATATATATTTATAAATAAATATATATATATATATATATATATATATATATATATATATATATATATATATATATTTATATATATATATATTTATAAATAATATATATATATATATATATATATATATATATATATATATATATATATATATATATATATATATATATTTATATATATATATATATTTAAGTATATATATATATATATATATATATATATATATATCATTATTATTATTATTAAATGCTAAGCTACAACCCTAGTTGGAAAAGCAGGACGCTACAACCCAAGGGGCCCCAACAGGGAAAATAGCCCAGTGAGGAAAGTAAATAAAGAAAAATAAAATATTTTAAGTATAGTAACAACATTAAAATAAATATTTCCTATAAAACTATAAAAAACTTTAACAAAACAATAGGAAGAAAAACTAGATAGAAGTGTGCCCGAGTGTACCCTAAAGCAAGAAAACTCTAACCCAACACAGTGGAAGACCATGGAACAGAGACTATGGCACTACCCAAGACAAGAGAACAATGGTGTGATTTTGGCGTGTCCTTCGCCTAGAAGAGCTGCTTACCATGGCTAAAGAGTCTCTTCTACCCTTACCAAGAGGAAAGTACCCACTGAACAATTATATTGCTGTAGTTAACCCCTTGGGTGAAGAAGAATTGTTTGGCAATCTCAGTGTTGTCAGGTGTATGAGGACAGAGGAGAATCTGTAAAGAATAGGCCAGACTATTCGGTGTATGTGTAGGCAAAGGGAAAGAACCGTAAGCAGAGAGAAGGGTCCTATGTGTACCAACCGTGTTTCACGCAATTGTACATAATTCCTTGTGTATATATTATGCTTGTATCTTCGCTCTTCCCTCGCATTAAAACGAACATGAAAATTCATGTCTGGTCTTTCCTCTGTAATATTGTCTGTCTTGTGAACTTGTTATGTCCTGTTGCCTTGAGATTTTGTATATAAGGAGAGTGTTCTACAATAATATAACTCAGTCGTTTCCAACCTGCCTTTGAGTTCACAACCTTACTCGGCGCTGTCATATTGGTGACCCCGGAAGTCGACTCGCTCCCACTGCCTTCCACCCCAACCTCCCTCGCCCCTCCATCGTTGGTACTATGACAGAGACGGACTCTACTACAGCAGTTGGCGCTGCGGCCACCCCATTGAAACTTTCACCGTTCGCCACCGCAGAGGCGTTTGCTTGGTTTCACCGCGCAGAAGTCCACTTCCGTATCAGGGGCGTGACTCGCTCATACACCAAAGCAGATTATGTTCTCGCGGCGATACCCGAGGACACCTTCCCAGAAATATCCGACTGGCTTTGTGAACAAGGAGACACCCCAATAGCGTATGACGGCCTCAAAACATACCTTCTGCAGCAGTACTCGCCGTCGCCAGCCGCCCGTATAGCAAAGCTTTTTCAGCTCTCGCAACAACCGTTGGGGGACCAAAGGGCTTTGCTTGCCCTCAGGGAAATGACCAGTATCGCTCTCCTTCAACCTGCCGCAGACGGCTCTCCTCGTGAGGTGAACCTACTTCGTGCCCTTTGGATACGCTGTTTACCCGAACCTGTACGCGCTGCCATACCCGATGTCGATAGTTTACCCATAAAGGACTTGATGACCAAAGCCGACGCCCTTATGGACAGCCACTTCAAAACCTCCATCAACGCCTCCACCCCTGACGACGAGGATGCCTATTCAACGTCAACCGAAGCTGACATGAATGCCGTAGGACATACACGCCTACCCCGTGACGTGCCGAAGCGGCGACAAAGCCGCCCACCACCCACCAATCGCTCGCGCCCCAACGAACGACTTCTACAGCCACTTACTACCTCCCATCCGCCGCAGTTTTGCTACTACCACTTCAGATTCGGGGCAACCGCGAAGAAATGTGCCAAGGATTGTCAGTGGCCAAAAAACGTGTAAGTAGGCCATCGCTTGTGGCGGTGGCCTCCCATGTTTCTAATCTTTTCTTTTTACAGGATGCAGGAACGGGCGTGCGATTTTTGGTAGACATGGGTGCTTGTCGTTCTCTTTTGCCAAGGAAACTCTTCAAGGCACGACGTAGTCTGTCTACATCTGCCGACGTCCGCTTAGTAGCTGCCAACGGATCTGCGATACCCACCTACGGTTACGAGAACCTCACATTATCGTTCGGAAACGGTAAATTCAATTGGAAGTTTCTCGTTGCTGACGTCACAATGCCAATCCTCTGTGCGGATTTCCTCTCTCATTTCCACCTTCTGGTCGATGTCGCCCACCGACGATTGGTCAACGCAGACTCGTACTTGTCGACACCTCTTCAACCCGCCCCCTCTAACCTCGCTCTCCACATCAGCGCACCCACGGATGCCTACGCCCACCTCCTCACGTCGTATCTGGAAGTTTTCCGTCCAGAACTTCGCCAAACGCCCACGGTTCCTGCCAAGCACGGTATTTATCACCATATCAAGACGACGGGACCCCCAGTCTTCGCAAAATTCAGACGTCTGGCACCAGAACGATTGGCAGCCGCCAAACAGACGTTCGCCGAAATGGAGAAAATGGGCCTTTGCCAAAAGGTCTCCAGTCCATGGTCGTCGCCCTTACACATCGTTCTGAAGAAAGACGGCTCCCTTCGTCCGTGCGGGGATTACAGGCGCCTGAACATGCAAACAGAACCGGATCACTACCCCCTCCCAAACATTGCCGATGTGACCTCCTACCTGCACAAAGCGAAGGTTTTCTCTACGCTCGACCTCCTGAAGGTGTATTATCAGGTGCCTATGAACCCAGAAGACATCCCCAAGACCGCCATCACCACTCCATTTGGTACATACACCTTCAATTACTCCTGTTTTGGCCTTCGTAATGCTGGGGCAACGTTTCAACGTCTCATGGATGGCATCTTAGGGGACCTCCCTTTCTGTGTATGTTATGTGGACGACATACTTGTGTTCTCCTCCTCAAAAGAGGAACACCTCCGTCACCTGCGCATCGTGCTCGACTGCCTGCAACAAAACGGCCTTTTAGTCCGGTACGACAAGTGTACCTTTGGCGCCAACGAAGTATCGTTCTTAGGGCACCGCATCACTCCTGAAGGTGTCCACCCCCTCCCTGAGAAGGTAGCAGCCGTTCAGAACTTCCCCGTGCCCTCGACCGTCAAAGCTCTGCAGGAATTCTTGGGCATGATCAACTATTATTACTGTTTTCTGCCAGCCATTGCCGCCACTCTTGCTCCCCTCTACGCCTCCCTTAAGGGGAAGCCGAAGGACCTGAAGTGGGGTCCCCTTCAAGAAGCAGCCTTCTGCAATGCAAAGAAGGCCCTATCAACTGCTGCGGCTCTCACCTTTCCTATCCCACACGCCCCTCCTTCTCTCCACCGATGCCAGCGACGTCGCTATTGGTGCAGTACTCGAGCAGGTGGTCAAAGGCTCGCCCCGCCCATTGGCCTTCTTCAGCAGAAAACTGTCCAAGGCGGAATCGGGTTATTCTACCTTCTATCGAGAATTGCTGGCGGTGCACTTGGCTATCCGTCACTTTCGCCATTTCTTAGAAGGTACGCCCATCGTCATTCGCACAGACCACATGCCTCTGGTGCACGCCTTCACTCGACAGTCTGACGCCTGGTCCGCCCGTCAACGCCGACATCTGTCCGCCGTGGCTGAATACAATTGCACCCTCCAATACGTCCCTGTGAAAATGAATCCCGTTGCTGATGCCCTGTCAAGAAACACGTTGGCTGCCGTTCAACTGGGATTGGATTACAACGCCCTGGATGAAGCCCAACGACAGGATCCAGAGTATCAAGCTTGTAGGACATCCTGCACGTCCCTCCGTTGGGAAGACTTTCCCCTTGAAGACTCCAACACCACCCTCCTCTGTGACGTCAGTACTGGTAGACCACGACCTTGGATTCCTGCTCCTATGCGCCGGTAAGTGTTTGATTTCATTCACGGCCTTTCACATCCCTCGTGCCGTTCTACTGCACAGCTGCTGAAGGCAAAGTTCATTTGGCACGGCATTTCTAAGGATGCTAAGGATTGGGTCCACGCCTGTACTTCTTGCCAAACTTCCAAAGTACATCGACACACGGATTCAGGAGTGGGCACCTTTCCTCAACCTCAGCGTCATTTCGCACACATTCACGTCGACGTTGTAGGCCCCCTACCCACATCACAAGGACATCGTTACCTGTTTACCGTCATCGACCGCTCCACTCGTTGGCCTGAAGCCATTTCCATGGAAACTGCAAAGTCTGCCTCATGTACATCTGCCTTACTCTCTGGATGGATTTCAAGATTCGGTATCCCTGAGCATATTACTTCTGACAGGGGAACCACTTTCACCTCTCAATTGTGGACGTCATTAGCGAATCTCCTGGGCATCACCCTACATCAGACAACGGCCTACAACCCCGCTGCCAATGGAATGGTTGAACGTTTTCATCGCACCCTCAAAGCAGCTTTGATGTCCCGCTGCAAGGATTGCAACTGGTTTACTCAGCTTCCCTGGGTCCTCCTGGGACTAAGAACCACTCCTAAAGACGCCCTCGATGTCTCGGCAGCTGAAATGGTGTATGGCGACCCGTTGGTCGTCCCTGCTGAATTTTTTCCTTCTACAACCTCCTCCGACGATCTCCAGCGCATACGGCACGTCGTGGGAAAATTTACTCCGTGCCGCCAGACTTACAAGCCCCCAGCGAAGCATCATATACCAACGGACTTGCACTCTGCAACGCAAGTCTTTCTGCGCAACGACACCAGCAAGCCACCACTAACGCCCCCTTACACGGGCCCTTTCCTTGTGATCCGACGCAGTCCGAAAGCATTCCTCCTAAACATTCGGGGCAAAGAAGACTGGGTCTCCATTGATCGTCTAAAACCTGCTTATCTTCTGCCAGATGACCCACCTACAGTTCGCCTCTCTAGATCAGGGCGCCCTATTTAACATGTACAGTATGTCATTTTTATGGGGGGAGCCATGTACCAACCGTGTTTCACACAATTATACATAATTCCTTTTGTATATATTATGCTTGAATCTTCGCTCTTCCCTCGCACTAAAACGAACATGAGAATTCATGTCTGGTCTTTCCTCTGTAATATTGTCTGTCTTGTGAACTTGTTATGTCCTGTTGCCTTGAGATTTTGTATATAAGGAGAGAGTTCTACAATAATATAAATCAGTCGTTTCCAACCTGCCTTTGAGTTCATAACCTTACTCGGCGCTGTCACATATGTAGTACTGTCTGGCTAGTCAAAGGACTCCATAACTCTCTAGCGGTAGTATCTCAACGGGCGGTTGGTGACCAGGCCAACCTACTACCTACACCCATATATATATATATATATATATATATATATATATATATATATATATGGGTGTACGTGTGTGCATGTATACACACACAAACACATACATACACACACATATATATATATATATATATATATATATATATATACATATATATATATATATATATATATATATATATATATATATATATATATATATATACATATATATATATATATATATATATATATTCTCCGGCAAAAGAGTACTTGATAGAAGTTTTCATCATCCTGTTATTTATTAACCTGATAATTTACTTTATTTAATTCTTTATTCTTCTATTGTACTCCTTGAGTGTAACTCCAATGGAAAATTCTAATGCTTGTAATTAGTCAGTATGAAAAAACTCAACCACAACAATCCAAAATTTATTACTTATTTCTGAACGAAAGTTATTCGTTACGACCGACCCTTTAATTACAAGTTGATTTTTTTTTTTTAACTCCAAATATTGTTTTAGTTTATTTGAAACATGAACCGCTTTTTTTCTTTTCTTTTTTTAACCTGCTCATTATCGTGGATTCTGAACCAAGACCGATCAGAAAAGAAGTCTACGAAACTTATTCGGTTCCCGAAAAATGATTGACGTGATACGAATCTCCTTTAAGCTCTATTGATGAAATATCAAATTAACGCTCATTAGTAATTCCTAAAACTTGCCAAAAAAAAAAAAAAAAACTATTACTTTAAGTTGCCCGAATATAAGATTAATTACCTCTACTGTACGATATGCTACCATAGTTGATAATTATTCCTTCTACACTACCGATAATTTTCCTTCGTTCAAATCTATTACCTTTTTTTCTTGCGATTCACCAATGGCTATTCATAAAAGTATTACTCGACCACGAGTAATCACATGTTTTGATTCCATGATGAGGAATTTTAGTCTGTCTCAATCATTCTTTATAGATTCAATTATACACATTTTGATTTTTTTATTTTCTGTTTTTGTAAGTGTTCATCGATTTTTATTATCATTAGTATTACTATTATTACTATTTTCATTATCATTATCATTATTATTATTATTATTATTAGTAATATTTCTATTATTACTATTATTATCATTATCATTACTATTATTACTATTATCATCATTATTATTATTGTTGTCGTTGTCGTCATCTTTGTTTATGTTTGTTTATCATTATTATTATCATTATCATCATTATCACTGTCACTATCACTGTAGTTATCGTCATCGTTAATGTCATTGTCAATTTTATTATTATTATTATCATTATTATTATTATTATTATTGTTGTTGTTGTTGTTATTACATGTCATGATGTAATCCTAGTAGAAGTAGAATACCTTCAAGCCTGAAAAAACATAGAAAAGAATATGAAGTTACATTAATATCGATATAAACATTACTATATACAGGAAATAGACCAGAAGAGATATACTTGTAAATTGGGGTTAAACATTGAATTAATGAAAACAGAGAATGACAAATTACCTTGACAAACCATCATGTATCTTTGAATGAACAATTTTGTAATAGAAATTCAATAAAACCACCAGGTATCCATGAATGAACAAATTGAGAGAGAGAAAAAAAAAAACGCTGACAAACCACCAGACCTCCATAAATGAACAAGTTGACAGAAAATTTTGAAGAGCCACCAGGTATCAATGAATGAACAAATTTACTGTAAAAAACGTTGAAAAATCACCGGGCATCCATGAATGAACCAGTTGACAGAAAATTTTGAAAAAACTCCAGGTATCCTCGAATTAATAAATTTACAGAAAAAAAAACCTTGATACCACCAGGCCTCCATGAATGAAAAAGAAGACAGAAAATGGGCCTAGCTCAAGCAAGATAACAGTTGTTAACCCAAGACAGTGAAACTAATATTCAAAGACACTTATATTTGGCAATTATCCATCAAAATAGCAAGCAAATATTTGCGAAACAGTATTTGCTTGAAATATTCCACTCGCAAGGTTCTTGCAAAATGTCTGATATCTCGTCTGTAAGAAATAAAAGATATTTCGTTTTTGAGATCAGTCTGTTTCCCCATTATTGCGTAGCATATTTTTGCACATTATTTCAGTAACGGTTTCCTGCGTTAACTGCAGATTGCATTGCTGCTTGACCTAAAGACTAAATTACAGTCTCAGAATATTCAACCTCAGCAGTCTCCATTTCCTGCAATTGCCCTTAGAACGAGAAAAGGCTCCTTGAATTCAATAGGAACAATTCAGATTAAGTCTGTATATACTAAAGCTTTTTGGAAGCAAATTGTTCAGTTTTTAATTTTTTCCCGCAGTACTAAACATGTCAGCATAAGGCTGGTGCAGTGTGTACTCAACGGATATATTTTCAAGTTAAAAAGGCTGTCATAAGTCTCTATATTTTGTAAGTGAAAGATCTATTTTAATGTTGTTACCGTTCTTAAAATATTTTATATCAATTGTTCATTGCTTCTCTTGCAGTTTATTTATTTCTTTATTTCCTTTCCTCACCTGGTTGGGCTCATAGCATCTTGCTGTTCAAACTAGGATTGTAGGTTAGCTAATAATGATAATGATAATGATAATAATAATAAATGAAGATTTTCCATATCAAAATATGATACACTAAAATATTTACTTAATAATGATAATCAACATCATAAACACACAACAGTACCCATAATAATAGCATACCTTTACATACAAAACAAACGGAAATATAAGAGAGGGTTGAAACAGCATGTCCCGCCCCTTGGGATTTTACTAAATCGTGCTTGGACCAACAGGGCATCATTCAACATAATCATATAGCGGATAGTGGGGAGAGAGTCTGACCCCGAGAGGGTAACGGTATGATTAAACACTGATTCCAAACCTAATCATCATCATCTCCTCCTACGCCTATTGACGCAAAGGGCTTCGGTTAGATTTCGCCATTCGTCTCTATCTTGAGGTTTTAATTCAATACTTCTTCATTCATCATCTCCTACTGCGTGCTTCATAGTCTTCAGCCATGTAGGCTTGGTCTTCCAACTCTTCTAGTGCTTTGTGGAGCACAGCTGAACGGTTGGTGAACAAATCTCTCTTAAGGAGTGCGAAGAGCATGCCCAAATCGTCTACATCTACCCCTCATCATAATCTCATCCACATATGGCACTCGAGTATATTCTCTTATAGTTTCATTTCTAATCCTCTAATGCCTTTTAACTCCCAATATGAAGCACACGATAGACAGACAGATATATAGACAGATAGATCTTTATTGGCAACAAATTCTACATTAAAAATTACAATAAAAATAATTACATGTTAACATGAATCTATCAATACATATCAGGATATTTACATTATTTTATACTCAATAAAGTAATTAAAATTACTGGATTTGTAATAGAAGACAAAGCCAAACTCGCATACTAGCTCAAAGGTTATGATACATGGACCGTGAGAAGCTTCGAGCACCACCCAAATTCGTTGGGAAATGTTTAGATATTTAAAAGCCACTCCTGAATGGCAGAGGCAAGGGACAATGCCTAGCCGGACAATTCCCTAGAGACTGACTATACATACATATCATACTGGGCCACCGTTGAACAAAGCCTCTGACAAGTCCTCCCACTTGCGTCTGTTTATGATCTTTCAGTCCCGTCCACACTCACAAACTTTCTTAGTTCATCAATGCATCGTATTCCCTTCTTTCCCCTGTTTCTTTTGCAATCTCTAGGACCCTTTCTGTTATTCTTAATTTCCATATATTATGTGTCAATTCTCATTATATGTCCTGCCCATATCCATATTTTTTTCTTTCATGTTCTTAAAATACCCTCTGCTTGAGTTTGCTCTCGTATCCATGTTACTCTCTTTCTGTCCATTTGTGTTATTCCCACTATTATTCTTCCCAGAGCGCTTTGAGTAGTAGCTAGCTTATGTTCTATAGCTTTACTAAGGTTCCACGTTTCTGATGCAAAAGTTAATACTAAGTGGATATTCTGAAGAAATACTTTTCTTTTTAGAGAAAGTGGCCTTTTGTTTTTCATAACTTCATTTT
>NC_090726.1:180963634-180971134 GCF_036898095.1 Palaemon carinicauda
ACATTTCATAAAAAAATCAATAAGAATAATGAATGACTACAATTCCAAAGTTGCTATGTAGAAAATTAATAAGGCGTATGTACTAAACCTACGTCACTGTTAAAGAGAATGGGAGGTTAAGATAGTTATAGTCTCTCTCTCTCTCTCTCTCTCTCTCTCTCTCTCTCTCTCTCTCTCTCTCTCTCTCTCTCTCAACAGAACAACTGTTTCCATGTAATTTCAAATGACAATAATATTTCAGATATCTAGAAATCTAAAGTTCAATTATCCGTTTTTTTTTTTTTTTTTTTTTTTTTTCCATTGCAACACTCAGTTTTGGGTGTAGTACTTCGCTCTTGTTCAGGTAATCCAGATTTTTCATTGCGCTCCGGATTCATCAAATCCCGAGTGTTGTGTAACCTGTCTAGTACACCAAGAGTTCATCGTTTACACAGGAGACCTTCCTTATTACTGTAGCTCTTCACTTCCCGAGACCTCCTGTATTTGCCGAGACGTAACGACGACTAGGAATGGTTGTTTGCCGAGATTTGATTACCACCGGATACCTTCGTGTGCTCGGTCTCACTCTGATTAGTACAGCAAAGTTTTCGTTTACCTAGACGGAGATGCGTAGGCTTATTAAAGATGTTTATTTAATCGTACTAAGATTTTACCGATTTACGCGAGAATTCCGTATTCCCAGGCCTAGTTGGATAAGATGTTATTCAACCATAATACTTGGATCACAATGATCCTTTGTTTACCAGGATTCCTTTATCACCACAGGGCTATGTTTATTAATCGAAGCAACGCCTTTGCCTCCGTGTCATTAAATAGTATGGCAATTATCTTAGTATTTATTTTTCTTTTTCTCGTTTCAAATCACATAGCATATAGACGAATGAGTGGCAAGAATGATGTAGTAATAGCGGAAAAAGAATTTGCTAGAATGAGGAAAGCGGGGTAGACCCATAAACAAGTTAATGGCCACCGTTTAAATATTTAGTCTATTATCGGCAGTTAGATTAGTCTGCTTATGGGTCGACTAATTTTTGCCCTTGGCCGAATTCTCTCCGTAGGAAAAAAAGTGTTTGCAGTGCACCTTAGGCAGAGCACTGTAGCCATCATCAGAGGGTCTCTGTAATATACCTTTGCTTTTTACCTCAACCTACATCTTGGCCTTCTCTGCTGTCACTTCTTTGCAGGTTCATCCTTGCAAAGATTCTTAGGTAGGATGTGTTGTAATACAATAGAGGTATTTTTAGATTTATTTCAAAAGCAAGTCTTCTGAAAACTTTTTAACTTTAATAATAACTTCGTTTTTAAGGTTTTGAATTTAATTTCATTTTGTTCTCTATTTATAACAAACATATCGACATTAATGACCTTCGATGTCAGGATGCCAGAAAACTCAAAATCAATCAATCAATCCAGTCTCTTTTTTTTTTCTTCCACTCATAATCTTAGAACGAACCCTTTCTAAAACTGAACCAGCTTGAAAAAATACTGATAGTTCTAGATAAGAAAACTTAAGTTACACAAGGGGCCTATGCAATATGAAAACAAATCCGAATATTTAACATATTTAAAAATGGTTACACAGGGTCCCGATATGAGAGAAAAATGGTGTGTATATTGAACAATGTAAACATGGAAGTTTTAATAAATCTGTGATATACCCACCAATGGATGAAAAATAAGTGATGAGATGATGATAGATTAAGTTCTATTAGGAGATTTTTTTTAGTATAGAGTGAATCAAATGAAAAACAAAAGAAATCTAATTATATCCTCCCGGCTAGCACAGGGGTAACGTTTTCGCCTAGAACTTTCAAGGCAGCAGATCGATCCCAGCCCGGGACCATGAGTTTGAGCTGTTTGCTGTGGAGGCCACTGCTGTGGTTGGGCACCACAGTGAGCGCTTTGGCTTTCCCTGCTGACGTTCTGGTGAGCATCTATCATGGTGAAAATGGAACTGAAATAAGACACCTTTAACACCTCATCTTTAAAACCAACAGAGAAAAAGTCGACTTTTCAGCCATGAGAAAATACATCTTGGTGAAGGTTATTGTAACTGACGCTCGCCATAATTCAAGAGAAGAAACTCAGAGGTGATGAAAGCAACTGGTTGGCACCGTTTTCTTCTTCTTCTTCTTCTTCTTTTTTAGGACCGAAAAATGCTCGCGTTTAAAACTCAACTCACGAGGTGAAGAGGAAAAAAAAACAAAGACAAAATTCTAAAAGAAAACCCTCAGGTGTCAGTCCCCAACGCATTTTTCTCTCTTCTGAAAAGAAATCCTTTGTAAATCCTACAACGACATTTCGTAACTCATCGCCATAATCTCCACCGCAGAAGGGGGTAATCCAAGCCTCGGGAAGATTTATATTTTGTTTATTTTTACTCTTCTTTTTCCCTTTTCTTTTGGAATGGGGACCGAGGCAGGGGGGGGGGGAGAGGAGGTCCAGATCTTCCTTTGTTTCCCATCTCGTTGGTTACAACAAAGTTGAACATTAAATAAGAATAAAAAAAAGTCTTGTTTGTTGGGGGAAACGGAAAACTGGCGAGATAAAAAGGCAGATTTAATTTGTGGAAGCCATTTCAGGGGGAAAAGTAATAAAAAGGTGTTTTGTATGGCAGTTTGGGGCTTACAATTTAGCTTGCTGTTGTTGTCGGTGGTGTTTTTATAAATAAACATTGGAACAGTTATAAATTCTTTGTTTTTTTTTTTTTCCAAGGAAACACTTTAGAACGAAAGAAAAATAATTTCATTATGGAAATTAGGAAGAATGAATTGAAGCATTAAACCAAAATTATTAATTAGATAGGAATAAAGGATACTGTGTATTCATATAATGAAGCAGGAACTTTCTTCAAAGTGATAAGGAAGGTTTTTTGACAAAGGAATGAAACTGAATGAAATTAAACGGGAACGAAGAGCTACGAAAGATACTTTGGATTTGTCATCACTAATGTTAGTCAAGACACAAGTAGAAGTGTGCATAAGCAGCATATATATATATATATATATATATATATATATATATATATATATATATATATATATATATATGTATAGATAGATAGATAGATATATATATGTATACATGTACTGTATATGAAAGATATTTATACAGTATATGTATATATGTATATATATATATATATATATATATATATATATATATATATATATATATATATATATATATATATATATATATATATATATATATATAAGTGTGTGTGTATATGTATGTATATATATATATATATATATATGTATATATATATGTATATGTATCTGTATATATATGTATATGCAATATATATATATATATATATATATATATATATATATATATATATATATACATATATATATAGTAAGACACCTGGTCTTAAATATATACGGGAAATAGTTTTATTATTATTATTATTATTATTATTATTATTATTATTATTAGTAGTAGTAGTAGTAGTAGTAGTAGTATCATTATTATTATTACTATCAGTCTCATCATCAACACACTAGCACTACGCTCTTCAAGCTGCTTCCCCTTGCGAAAATAATGGTTGCAATTTGTTTATGGAGTTTACGTTGGCTAATTTGGGATCACGGTTAATTCTCTAATGCTGTCAATTCCCAAAGGTCAAATCTAATTCATCCATTGCAGCAACACTGTAGGTATTACGATAAAAGCCTAATGACGATGGACTAATTGAAAAAAAGGATTGATTGAAACTTCTCTTTATTATGGAGTAGTAACATCCAGCTCCCTCTAATGGGTTGTTTTCTTAGGATATGCATTCTTTGTTTGATGTTGCAGTTTCGTGGAGAACGAGAGAGAGAGAGAGAGAGAGAGAGAGAGAGAGAGAGAGAGAGAGAGAGAGAGAAGAGGTCACAATTTGCAGTGTCATCTACACGCGCAGAGACGAAAAGAAGTGGAGAATTTTTTCTCAACGAAAGAAAAACAGTTTTTACTATAAGGGACAGACGATTTTTCTGACATATGAGAGAGCTGATTAATTGATTGATTGACCTTGAACCTTGTGACCATTCCAATGTGAGAAAAAACGTCTATGTAAGACGTTGGATTTCTTTTTGCTATTACACTTATGAGGAGAGATCTCTATGAGAAAGACGAAGTGTCTGTCAATATAATATATGTGTGTGTGTGTGTGTGAAGTGGACGTGCTTCAGAGGCGCTCCGGACACTTACTGGAATATCTATGGTCCTTTACGTGCTTTCCCGTTAAAAATGTGTGTGTATGTGCATGAAGTGCTGCTCTGCCTAGTGAAGTGTTCTTTATCACTTGCAATCCTGTGCTTCTTGTTATAATTGAAAATTTCCATCTAACCCAATCAGTGCCCGAAATTTCTTACCCCCTCAGTGCCATTGACTGCTTTCGGTTCAAACAGTGAAAATAAAAAAAATAAAAAGAGAGGAGTAACGGTTTGCTCTTCGCTTACCCTAACCACAAGGTTGACATAGAAAAAATGACCCCGAGTGTCGATAGTGCCTCTCGTCCCTCCACCCCTCACATACAGAACAATTGTGTTTATTTTATCAATTCTCGTTCTAACAACAGCGATCAGGAGTCCATCACAGATGTCATGAGAAATCTTTTCACGGAAGAAGATATCACAATTGCATAGGTCTCGTGCAAAGACTATATGCCCGACGGCATTCGGAATGATCGAAATGCAAAGAGCCTGACTTCTCAGAAGAAAATCTCTCTCATGTCAACATGGGTCAAAACCACAACAAATGTTACTATTTGCGCGGATAACCCATATACCCTACCTCCGGCCCAGCCAGCTGACCTCAATATAATGACTGTACATAACATTGCAGTAAAAGCCTTGGAGTTGTCTACTTCGCTGTCAAATAACTCTGAAGATCTCCGCGCAATCCCTGATGCAATCGCTGCAATGAGGCAGCAAATCAGTGATGCTGTAGGGCAGGAAATCAGTGACGCAATCGCTGCAATGAGGCAACAAATCAGTGATGCATTGGGTCACCAAATCAATGATGCCATCGCTGCAATGAAGCAGCAAATCAGTGATGCAATGGCCCTGCAAATCAATGATGCATTTGCTTCAATGGGGCTAAAAATCAATGAGATAACAAATCAAATTAGAGAGTTGAAGGGAAAATGTAATAAGTTGAATGACCCCACGGACCAACCCCAATTGACACTTGAACAACTCTCGACTGACCCCACGCCCACCTCGGACCCACAAAACACCCGCCCTAGCCTGCCTCATACAGGGCCAAGGATCGTTATGAAGCAAACACCAGTTTTGGATACCACCACTTCCCCCTCCCCATCGTTAGATAGAAGAGATTCAAGAGAAGTACCACCCACTCCTACCTATCCCCCCTCCCCCCATACGACCGTCTCATATGCCAGATCGCTAATGTCAAATGCCCAAGAAGAAGACGAGGGATGGCAGACCTCCCAGCGAAAGACAAAGTTCCGACCCGACCGCAACCACAGACAGGTCAACCAGCATTCATCCGGGAATATCTCCCCTCACCACCGCCCAAAAAAATGCCACGTCGTTGTCCACAACCTGCATTCCTCAGTGACTGAAGATGCCATCAGGCTCCGGGTTAGGGATATAACAGGATCAGACCCCCTCATTCTTCATAGCCTCAAGTGTAAGGTCAAGTTGCATACAGGGTTTCCTGTTTATTCCATCATCGAGAGCTCCTGGTAGGCGAAAACTTTGCCCCAGGAGCATATGTGTCCTTTTATGATCTTAAAAGAGATTGCCCTCCCCCAGTGACCCTGGTCCCCCAAATTCACCTACGACAATCAGCCTCCCCCGCCAACGCCCCAGCACCTGCCACACCTACACCCCCTGAGATTTTTGCTCTTATCTCCATAGGTCGACGAAATTCATGGAGTCATTAAGTGTTTTGTCTTGGAACATATACGGGATCAAGCGGAATTTACCTGTTCTTAATGATTTCTGCAATGATTTCCGTGGCATTATTGCATTGTAAGAAACCTTACTGCTCCCCCATGACCTGGCTATCAGTTATTCGGTTCATACTGATTATAACAGTTTCTGTCTCGTCGATGGTTACTCACGACTACATCATTCAAGGTCGTCCGAAAGGAGGTCTCTCATTTCTATGGCATAGATCTCTGGATAAGTGCGTGAAACTAGTGACATATCAAACTGACAGACTTCTCAGCCTGCAAGTAATGATCGAAGGTAAAACCATATTACTGATTAATGCATACTTCCCCTGGGAGTGCCAGTCAAACTTTGATCAGTATTGTATATTACTAGAAGTCCAAGGTATTATTAATGATACCTCCGCTGACCATGTGTGCCTAATAGGAGACTTTAATGTGCACCCATCTAGACTTTTCTATAATGAATTACAGCGTCTCTGTTTTCAACAATCTCTTCAAATTAGCGATGTTTTCATCCTGCCTCCTTCCTCCTTTACTTATATACAAAACAGAAATAATATGCCCATCACATCCTGGCTTGATCATTGTATTACCACTGACTGCCTGCATAGCTCTATCACTGAATGTATTATACGATACGACCTTTCGTCTGCATTCAATCACATACCCATACAGATCACATTTCATACACCCTCCCTCCTGGCGGTACCCATCCAAAGGGAAAGGCTACCATCCATCTCATGGGATTTCTCCAACCTCCAAAAATCCACTGCATTCAAACGCTTATCTGAAAGTAATCTCTGCTCAATAACTCAACCTGCTGAAGCCCTGCTCTGCAATAATCCTAATTGCCGCAACGAACAGCATAAAACAAACCTAAAGGAATTCTACGTAAATATAATAAATGCCTTACGGAGCTCGGGAAGAGACACGTTTAGACTCTCTAGAGGTAACCATCGAAACATACCTGGTTGGAATGACTTGGTTAAAGACCTCTATGCACACTCTCGAGAAATCTTCCTTCTTTGGAGGAACGATGGTAGCCAGAGAGAAGGTCCCCTTGCTCTACAGATGAGACAATCGAGAGCCCAGTTCAAACTTGCTCTTCGTCAATGTCGTAGCAACGAAAATCAGCTACGAGCCGATGCATTTTCCAGAAAATTGACCAACCATGACTTCCCCCATCTTTGGAAAGTTATTAATTCACTAAACCCAAAGTCAAACAAATTATCCCAAAGAGTAGGGGATGCAGTTGGCGAAGAATCCATCGCAAGAATGTGGGGGGATCACTTTAGTACCATCCTAAATTGTATAAATGACCAAGATACCCGAAATGAAGTGGATACTCTCATCAATGTCAATATGGATTTTCAATATAGTGACCGTATCTCCCCGAGTGACGTGTGCGAGGCTATCAAGAAATTACCTAGTAACAAGGCACTCGGCTACGATGGCCTTCCTGCCGAAGCTTTCAAATTCTGCCACCCTATAATTTATATCCTATTTTCTGCACTATTTAATGCCTGTATATTACACCAATATCACCCCGAAACCCTTCTACTTGTCCACTTAATACCTCTCATAAA
>NC_090726.1:180978634-180983634 GCF_036898095.1 Palaemon carinicauda
AATAAAATATACATATATATACATATATATATGTGTGTGTGTATATATATATATGTATTTATAGATATATATATATATGTATATATATGCATATATATATATATATATATATATATATATATATATATATGTGAATATATATATATATATATATATATATATATATTTATATATATTTATATACATATATATATGTATATATATATATATATATATATATATATATATATATATATGGGTGTATGTGTGTTTATATACACACACATATATATAAATATATATATATATATATATATATATATATATATATATATATATAGAGGAGAAGGACACTCCAAAATCAAATCAGTATTCTATAGTCTTGGGAAGTGCCATGGCCTTCGACTGTCTTGGGTTAAAGTTCTCTTGCTTGAGGATACACTCGGGTACGCTATTCTATCTAATTTCTCCTTCTCATGTTTTGTTAAAGTTTTTTAGTTTATATAGGAAATATTCATTTTAATATTATTGATGTTCTTAGAATATTTTATTTTTCCTTGTTTCCTTTCCACACTGAGCCATTTTCCCACTTGAATCCCCTGGGCTTATAGCATCCTGCTTTTCCAACTAGGGTTGTAGCTTAGCAAGTAATAATAATAATAATAATGATAATAATAATAATAATAATGATAATAATAATAATGATAATAATGATATATATATAAATATATATATATATATATATATATATATATATATATATATATATGTATATATATATATATATATATATATATATATATATATATATATATATATATATATATATATATATACTGTATATATATTATCCAGCAAATGAGGATTTGAAAGAAGTTTTCATCATTCTGTTATTTATCAACCTGGTAATTTACTTTATTTAATTATTCATTCTTCTATTGTATTCATCGAATGTAACTCCAATGGAAAATTCTAATGCTGTTAATTAGTCAGCAATAAGGAAATTCAAATTTTATTCTGATTTTTATTCAGAAGGAAAGTCAAGCGTTACGACCGACTCTATAGTTACATAATGATTTTTTTTTTCCTTTTTTTTTAACTCCAAATACTGTTTTAGTTCATTAACCTGCTCATTAACATGGATTCTGAACCAAGACCGATCAGAAAAGAAGTCTACGAAAGTTATTCCATATCACAAAGCTTGTTTCCTGAAAAATGATTGACGTGATACGAATCTCCTTTAAGCTCTATTGATGAAATATCAAAGTGCCACTCATTAGTAATTCCTAAAATATACTGAAAAAAATCTATTATTTTTAGTTGCCCGAATATAAGATTAATTATCTCTACTGTACGATATGCTACCATAGTTAATTATTCCTTCTACACTACCGATAATTTTCCTTCGTTCAAATCTATTACCTTTTTTTCTTGCGATTCACCAATGGCTATTCATAAGAGTATTACTCGACCACGAAGTGATAACTCATTTATTTTCCCAAATTCATTTTTACACCGAAGTATCACATGTTTTGCTTCCATGATGAGGAATTCTAATTGATCTCAATCATTCTATATAGATTCAATTATACACATTTTGAATTTTTTTTGTCAGTTGTTTTAAGTGTTTATCAATTTTTATTATCATTAACATTATCATCATCATTACTATTACTTCTATTACTACTATTATTATTATTATTGTTATTATTATTATTATTATTA
Source organism: Palaemon carinicauda (assembly GCF_036898095.1). NCBI lineage: Eukaryota > Metazoa > Arthropoda > Malacostraca > Decapoda > Palaemonidae > Palaemon > Palaemon carinicauda. The sequence continues at coordinate 180,980,339 of NC_090726.1, forward strand.
TTATTATTATTATTATTATTATTATCATTATCATTACTATTATCACTATCATTATTTTCATTATCATTAGCATTATCATTGTCACTGTAACTGTCACTATTATTGTTATCGTCATCGTCATCGTCATTTTTATTTTTATTTTTATTTTTATTTTTATTTTTATTTTTATTTTTTTTATTATTATTATTATTATTATTATTATTTTTATTGTTGTTGTTGTTGTTGTTGTTAGCATATGTCATGATGTAATCCTACTAGGAGAAGTAGAATACCTTCAAGCCTGAGAAAACATAGCAAAGAATAAACTTTAAAAGATGAATAATGAGGTTACATCAATATCAATATAAACATAGTTATATACAGGAAATAGACCAGTAGAGATATACTTGTAAATTGGGGTTACAAATTAAATTAAAGAAAAAAGATAAGAACATATTACCTTGACAAACCACCATGTATCCTTGAATGAACAATTTTGTAATAGAAATTTAATAAAACCACCAGGTATCCATGAATGAACAAAATGACAGAAAAATTTTTTTGACTAACCACAAGATATCCATGAATGAACAAATTGACAGAAAAAAACGCTGACAAACCATCAGACATCCATAAATGAACAAGTTGACAGAAAATTTTGAAAAAACTCCAGGTATCCTCGAATTAACAATTTACAGGAAAAAAAATCTTTGACACACCCAGGCATCCATGAATGAGCAGGATGACAGAAAAATGGACTTAGCTCAAGCAAGATAACAGTTGTTAACCCAAGACAGTGAAACTAAAATTCAAAGGCACTTATATGTGGCAATTATCCATCAAAGGTTCTTCCTTTGCAAAATAGCAAGCACATATTTGCGAAACAATATTTGCCTGAAATATTCCCCTCACAGGCTCTTCCAAAATGCCTGATATCTCGTCTGTAAGAAATAAAAGATATCTCGTTTTAGAGATCAGTCTGTTTCCCCATTATTGCGTAGCATATTTTTACACATTATTTCAGAAACGGTTTCCTGCCTTAACTGAAGATTGCATTGCTGCTTGACCCTAAAGGCTAAATTATAGTCTCAGAATATTCAACCTCACCAAAGTCTCCATTTCCTGCAATTGCCCTTAGAACGAGAAAAAGCTCCTTGAATTCAATAGGAACTGTTCAGATTGAGCCTTTGTATATACTAAGGCTTTTTAGAAGCGAATTGTTTATTTTTGAATCTTTTCCCGCAGTACTAAACATGTCAGCATAAGGCTGGTGCAGTGTGTACTCAACGGATATATTTTCAAGTTAAAAAGGCTGACGTAAGTCCTCTTTATAGTTTGTATGCGAAAGGTCTATTTTAATGTTGTTACTGTTCTTAAAATACTTCATACACTGATAAAAAAAAGCGTAATAATAATTGGAAATTCTCCGTAAAAACTATGATCAGCCGTATTTCAATAAAATACAGGCGACCGTAATTGTACCATACTTTATTATCTTTTACTGGTTGGTGACCGTAATATCACTCCTTAACGTCAATATATCGTTTTTAAAACGACAAATGCCTGGTCACATTTATTCAAGGATTTTGGCCGTTTTTACTGCAAAATTTTAAGTGTATCAATTGTTTATTACTTCTCTTGTAGTTTATTTATTTCGTTATTTCCTCTCCTCACCTGGTTATTTTTTCCTCTTGGAGCTCTTGGGCTTGTATCATCCGGTTTTTTCAATTAGTGTGGTAGGTTAGCTAATAATAATAATAATGAGTTTTCCATATCAAAATAAAATACACAAATATGCATTTAATAATTATCAACATCATCAACATCACAATAATACTAATAAGAATAGCATACCTTTATATGGAAAACAAACGGAAATATAAGAGAGGGTTGATACAGTAAGTCCCGCCCCTTGAGATTTTACTACATCGTGCTTGGACCAAAAGGCCTTCATTCAACATAGTTATATAGCGGCTAGTGGGGAGAGAGCCTGATACCGAGCTGGATAACGGCAAGACTAAACACTGATTCCAAACCTAATCATCATTATCTCCTCCTACGTCCAATGACGCAAAGGGCCTCGGTTAGATTTTGCCAGTCGTCTCTATCTTGAGCTTTTAATTCAATACTTCTCCATTCATCATCTCCTACTGTGTGCTTCATAGTCCTCAGCCATGTAGGCCTGGGTCTTACAACTCTTCTAGTGGCTTGTGGAGCTCAGCTGAACGTTTGGTAAACTAATCTCTCTTAAGGAGTGCAAAGAGCATACCCAAATCATCCACATCTACCCCTCATCATGATCTCATCCACATATGGCACTCGTGTATACTCTCTTATAGTTTCATTTTTAATCCTGTAATGCCTTTTAACTCCCAATATCCTTCTGAGGATATAACATGATAGAGATTTTCAATCTAAACCAGATTTTATATAGCAAAGATTGGTGGTTTTAATGGTTTTATTATTTTCTTTTCATCTTCAATTAACAGATTTTTTATAAAACTGGAACTCTGAGACATAAAACTAACCTTCACTAAACCTATTTTGAGTAACTTGGACATCATTTCCAGGTTAAAAATGAAACGGTAATATTTCCGTATAGGGATTTTGTTTATGTAAAATCGAGGTTTGTGGTTGCCGATGTGGTAACGTCCATTACTGGTGAACGCCAGAGTGGGGTTCAAGTCCCTCTCAAACTCGGTAGTTTTTTTTATTGCTGCATCCTCACCATCCTTGTGAGCTAAGGATGGGGGTTTGCAGGAGCCTATAGGTCTATCTGCATAGTTATCAGCAGCTATTGCCTGGCCCTCCTTGATCCTAGCTTGGGTGGAGATGGGGCTTAGGCGCTGATTATATGTATATGTGGTCAGTCTCTAGGGCCTTTTCCTGCTCGATAGGGCATAGTCACTGTCCATTGCCTTTGCCATTCATGAGCGGACTTTAAAACATTTAAATGAATCTTCTGTAATGTCAAACATACCATACTGATGCGTTAGAATTAACGAATCATTTTCAGAAAATTTAGCAGGATATATTACATTTATTTCAATATTTCACGTTTTAATTTACATAAAGCATTCTGATTATGTTAAATGCGATTAAGATTACTGTAAATGATTGTAAATAACTGGTGTCTGAAGACAACTCGTGATAATTCGGATTGTTTGTGAACTATCTTGCTGCGTCCTGTTTGATTCACATTATACTCTGATGAATTTTTTATTTCATCCCTGAACTTCTACTCTGAATTTTTCTTGATTACTGTACCAGGCCCACATAGTTGCGATGTATTATTGAATTTGACGTTTTTTTTTTTT
>NC_090726.1:180988634-181008634 GCF_036898095.1 Palaemon carinicauda
ATTATCATCATTATCATCGTCATCACCATTGTTATTATTATCTTTCTCATTGTCATTGTCATTGTCATTATCATTACCATTATCATTATCGTTATCATTATTATTACTATTATTATTACTAGCTAAAAAAAACTGCATTAGCTGGCAAAACAGGATAGTTTAAGCTCAATGGTTCCAGCTAGGAAAATAGTCCAGTGAGGAAATAAAATGAAGAAAGATAGAATAGTGCGCCTGAGTGTACCCTTAAGCAAGAGAACTCTAACCTAAGAGAATGGCTTTGGCACTACCCAAGCCTAGAGAACAGTGGTTTGCTTTTGGAGTATCCTTTTCCTAGAAGAGCTACTTGCCATAGCCAAAGGGTCTCTTCTACTCTTACCAAGGGAAGAGTGGCCACGCTTCAATCACAGTTCAGTATCTAACTCCTTGAGTGTAGAAGCATCCTTCCATCATCTTAGTGTTATCAGGTGTATGAGGTAAAAGGAGAATGCGTAAAGAATATCCTGGACTATTCAGTGTAAGTGTAGGCAAAGGAAGAAAGAACCGTAACCAGCCTGGCAAATAAAAACAATAACTTTCTTGCGGCAGTATCTAAACAGGTGGCTGGTGCCTTGGCCAATCTATGAATTTTTCTGCATTTCCATTATGACTCTTCGTATCTCTCCTTATATGAGATATTACAATAGCATACATAACTTCTTTAACCACATAAAACCGTTCATAATGAAATTAACAATGGAAGCATGGGCATAGATAAAGATTATTCTAAATTCTAAGCTAAAACTTGTAGTCGTTTACGGAGGGAAATATTGTAACTGACGTCCCTGTCAAAATATCATAATTGTGAAATATCCAAATTCATTTTACTCGCATATCACTTTTACATTCTTTCAGTGTATTGCATATTGCAAGGCATTATGCATTCATTGATTCATGAGTCAGACAGACAGATAGCAACATCAGCTACTCAACATCCCACGACACAGTCTCGCTGCATCCACACATTAATACACTTTACAATTGTAATTTTTCTTATTATTATTATTATCATTATTATTATTATTATTATTATTACTATTAATATTGGTATTGTTAATGTTATTGTTGTTGCTGTTCTTGTTGTTATTACCAGCGAAGCTATAACCATAGCTGGAAAAGCATTATGCTATAAGCCAATGGGATCCATCCGGAAAGAATAGCTCAGTGAGGAAAGGGAATAAGGAACTAAATGAAATACAAGAGAAAAAGCAATGGACAATTAAAATAAGATATTTTAAGAACAGTAACAGCATTAAAATAAATCTCTCATGTATAAAACTATGTTTAAAGTGATTGAAACCAATATTCGATATCCCCGCTCGGGGAACTACCATTGAATTCAAACTTGCATTTCCTTATTTTCTAAAAATCCCGACCCTTCACGGAATCTATAACATCACAAGCACATATGTCATATACTTGATGGTTTTCTCGAAAGTTTCCAAGATTTCATTAAAGTTAGAGACGCTGCTTCTGCGTTCGAGACAGAAGTTTTTAATGCAGTTTGCTGGATTTAGTTTACTATTTATGGAGTTGGGAAGTCCAATTGAACAAAATCGTCGCTAATCCCAAGAATAGTATGACAAGATACAATGGCAGGCATAGTAAAGATTACCGAGGTGATAAGTGTCATGATTGAGATGGTGTAGCCACCTGTTGAAGGGAAGGAAAGGAAATGAGGAGGGCTTGAAAGGAACCTATAATGGGGGGAAGATCGCGAGGGAGGCAGAGAATTTAAGAGAGAGATAAGGGGAAGGATATGGAGAAAATTTTATTGGAGGAGGATGCCTTTAATAGAAGGCATTGGACAAACCACCGAGTATCCATGAATGAACAAATTGACAGAAAAAAAACATTGACGAATCACTGGGCATCCATGAATGAACAAATTGACAGAAAAAAAAAACATTGACGAACCACTGGGCATCCATGAATGAACAAATTGACAGAAAAAAAAAAACGTTGACGAACCACTGGGCATCCATGAATGAACAAAGGGACAGAAAAAGAACGTTAACGAACCACCGGGCATCCATGAAGGAAAAAATTGACAGAAAAATAAAAACGTTGACAAACCACAGGGCATCCATGAAAGAACAAATTGACAGAAAAAAAAAATGTTGACGAACCACCAAGAATCCATGAATGAACAAATTGACAGGAAAAAAAGTTGACGAACCACCGGGCATCCATGAAGGAACAAATTGACAAAAAAAAAAAAAAAAACGTTGACAAACCACAGGGCATCCATGAAAGAACAAATTGACAGAAAAAAAAAATGTTGACGAACCACCGGGCATCCATGAAGGAACAAATTGACAAAAAAAAAAAACGATGACAAACCACAGGGCATCCATGAAAGAACAAATTGACAGAAAAAAAAATGTTGACGAACCACCAAGAATCATTGAATGAACAAATTGACAGGAAAAAAAAGTTGACGAACCACCGGGCATCCATGAAGGAACAAATTGACAAAAAAAAAAAAAACGTTGACAAACCACAGGGCATCCATGAAAGAACAAATTGACAGAAAAAAAAAATGTTGACGAACCACCAAGAATCATTGAATGAACAAATTGACAGGAAAAAAGTTGACGAACCACCGGGCATCCATGAAGGAACAAATTGACAAAAAAAAAAAAAAAAACGTTGACAAACAACAGGGCATCCATGAAAGAACAAATTGACAGAAAAAAAATGTTGACGAACCACCAAGAATCCATGAATGAACAAATTGACAGGAAAAAAAGTTGACGAACCACCGGCATCCATGAAGGAACAAATTGACAAAAAAAAAATACGTTGACAAACAACAGGGCATCCATGAAAGAACAAATTGACAGAAAAAAAAAATGTTGACGAACCACCAAGAATCATTGAATGAACAAATTGACAGGAAAAAAAGTTGACGAACCACCGGGCATCCATGAAGGAACAAATTGACAAAAAAAAAAAAAACGTTGACAAACCACAGGGCATCCATGAAAGAACAAATTGACAGAAAAAAAAATGTTGACGAACCACCAAGAATCATTGAATGAACAAATTGACAGGAAAAAAGTTGACGAACCACCGGGCATCCATGAAGGAACAAATTGACAAAAAAAAAAAAACGTTGACAAACAACAGGGCATCCATGAAAGAACAAATTGACAGAAAATAAAATGTTGATGAACCACCAAGAATCCATGAATGAACAAATTGACAGGAAAAAAAGTTGATGAACCACCGGCATCCATGAAGGAACAAATTGACAAAAAAAAAAAACGTTGACAAACCACAGGGCATCCATGAAAGAACAAATTGACAGAAAAAAAAAAATGTTGACGAACCACCAAGAATCATTGAATGAACAAATTGACAGGAAAAAAGTTGACGAACCACCGGGCATCCATGAAGGAACAAATTGACAAAAAAAAAAAAAACGTTGACAAACCACAGGGCATCCATGAAAGAACAAATTGACAAAAAAAAAACGATGACAAACCACAGGGCATCCATAGAAGAACAAATTGCCAGAAAAAAAAAATGTTGACGAACCACCAAGAATCATTGAATGAACAAATTGACAGGAAAAAAAGTTGACGAACCACCGGGCATCCATGAAGGAACAAATTGACAAAAAAAAAAAAAAAAAAAACGTTGACAAACCACAGGGCATCCATGAAAGAACAAATTGACAGAAAAAAAAAATGTTGACGAACCACCAAGAATCATTGAATGAACAAATTGACAGGAAAAAAGTTGACGAACCACCGGGCATCCATGAAGGAACAAATTGACAAAAAAAAAATGTTGACGAACCACCAAGAATCCATGAATGAACAAATTGACAGGAAAAAAAGTTGACGAACCACCGGCATCCATGAAGGAACAAATCGACAAAAAAAAAAAAACCTTGACAAACAACAGGGCATTCATGAAAGAACAAATTGACAGAAAAAAAAAATGTTGACGAACCACCAAGAATCATTGAATGAACAAATTGACAGGAAAAAAGTTGACGAACCACCGGGCATCCATGAAGGAACAAATTGACAAAAAAAAAAAAAAAAAACGTTGACAAACCACAGGGCATCCATGAAAGAACAAATTGACAGAAAAAAAATGTTGACGAACCACCAAGAATCATTGAATGAACAAATTGACAGGAAAAAAGTTGACGAACCACCGGGCATCCATGAAGGAACAAATTGACAAAAAAAAAAAAAAAAACGTTGACAAACAACAGGGCATCCATGAAAGAACAAATTGACAGAAAAAAAAATGTTGACGAACCACCAAGAATCCATGAATGAACAAATTGACAGGAAAAAAAGTTGACGAACCACCGGGCATCCTTGAATGAACAAATTGACAGGAAATAAACGTTGTAAATAACTGGTGACTGAAGACAACTTGTGAGAATTCGGATTGTTTGTAGACTCTTGCTCCGTTCTGTTTAATTCCCATTATACTCTTGATTAATTTTGGATTTGATCCCTGAACTTCTACATGGAACTTTTCTTGGTTTTTGTACCAGGCTGACATAGTTGAGATGCATTATTCAATATGACGATTGTTCTTTTATTAGCCGAAGAACTTTTAATTGAATTTGGCTTTTCCACTAAACATTCTTTTATTTTCTATTATTTGATAACAACTCTCCTATGTTTAAAAACCTAATTTACAGTCTGAAAAACAAATCGAAATAAGTACTATTCCTTCAGTAGATTGGGTATATAATTCCATTACTTCGTTATATTTAGGAATACATATAGATCGATAAATAAGATATTCTAACAATCAAAGATTAAAATTAAACTTTACGTAACATAAACCCTCTTGTTTACCCACTAAAATTCATACATGGAATTCGGATGCCGAAGTTATCGTTGATCTGGCAGCGTTGTTCCTTTTCGTGTTTTGACCCGGAGGCTTTTTACCTCTGAAAAGTAATATCATTTGGAACGGAAGCAACGGATACAGCCAAGGGAAAATGCTTCGGCATAAGAAAAATACTCGAGCATTTAGCTTAGTTACTTGTACCCCAAAAGGCCGCTCCACCCACCCTCCACCCCGCCCCTTTACCTTTTTTCTCTTTTTCTCTCTTTCTTTCTTTCTTTGTGCGTAAGTGAGTGAGTATTATTGAAGGCCTTGAGTACAGGAGTAGGAGGGGGTCCCAAATGTGTTTTTGTATCTCGATCCTCCTTATAAATAACTGAAGAGCACATCGTGCAGCGAAGGTAATCCAATTTTGCTTTCGAGATAAAATAAGAATTTTCCTGTGGGAAAAATCTCCCGCAGTCTGTGTGAGCTTATGTCCGTCTGTGTGTGTGTCTGTGTGTGTATGTGTGTGTCTTTGTGCGAGTACGGACATATAAAAGTTTATGACCTCCAGGATAACCATAAAAAGCTTTTACAACCGACACCATCATCGTTTTTATGTTCCAAAACATAAAATGCTAAATAAAAGATGAAAAGTCCAGATCAGTCTCGTTGTGGCTTTAAAAACTGCTAATTGGATCTTTGACCAAGATGCCCTAAATTGTTTTGAGTTTTAAGATATGTTTTTCCAGTTCTGGTTACTTTACGTTCTCTTTTGCAAAATAGACTTTTAGTCTGCCATTCATTAACACTAGGAATGACCGATTTGAGTCATCTAACCAAATTCTAAATTTAAACTCAACATCTAATTTGCACTTTAAAGGAAAGGTTTAAGTAATGACTCTTTAAAAAAGATGCTCATTATTTAGGTAAGTTCTCTCATACTAACAAATTAAGAATGAGACTGAATATATATGGAATCAATAACACTGGGAGATGTATGATTCTCTCGTTTGATTGTTGGCTTTAGAAAACCATATCAGCATTTTTTTGTAACAGGATTCACAGTAACTTTGTGGAAATCTGTAGAAAAAAAATCTGGCAAAATGGGGATTCTTTGTATAATTTTCATTACAATAATTAACGATAAAATGTGGTGGCCTATGTGGTAACATCCCTGACTGGTAATCGCTAGACTAGGGTTCGATCCTACTCAAACTCGTTAGTTCCTTTGGTTATTGCAATTTCACCATCCTTGTGAACTGAAGATGGGGGTTTGGGAAAACATATAGGTCTATTTGCTGAGTTATCAGCAGCCATTATTACCCGGTCCTCCTTGGTCCTAGCTTGGGTAGAGAGGGGACTTGATCGCTGATCATGTGTATTGAGGGCATTGTCCTGCTTGATAGGGCAATGTCCTTGTCCCTTGCCTCTGCCACTCATAAGTGGCCTTTAAAGCCTTTAAAACCACAGCAAGCTAGCTCTTCACAACTCCTAGCAGACAATAGATAGATCTTTATTGACAACAAATTCTACATTAAAAGTTAATATGAGTATAATTACATAAACATGACTCTATCATACATATCAGGATATTTACATTATTTTTATACTCAATGTAGTCTATGAAATTACAGCATTTATAATAGCAAAAAAGGCTAAACTTGCATTCTAGCTCAAAGGGTATGATACATGGACCATGCAAAGCTTCGAGCACCACCTAAAGTCGTTGAGATATGTTTAAATGTTTAAAACACTCTCATAAATGGTAGAGGCGAGGGACAGTGACAATATCCTAGCTGGACAATGCCCTAGAGACAGACCATATATACGTATCATCAGCACCCCAACTGGTTCTCCACACAAGTTAGGACCGGCCCTTACTGGTCCACTGCTGAACGAAGACACAGACAAGTCCTTCCACTTGCATCTGTTTATGATCTTTCAGGCCAGTCCACACCCACAAACTTTCTTAGTTCGTCAACCCATTGTATTTTCTTCCATCCTCTGTTACTTTTGTAATCTCTAAGGACCCATTCTGTTATTCTTAATTTCCATCTATTATCTGTCATTCTCCTTATATGTCCTCCCATGAATATTTCTTTTTCTTTCATGTTCTTAGAATACCCTCTAATTAGAGTTTTCCCTCGTTTCCACGTTGCTCTTTTTCTGTCCCTTAGTGTTATTCCCACCTTTATTCTGTCCATAGTGCTTTGAGTTGTAACTACCTTATGTTCAATGGCTTTAGTAAGGCTCCACGTTTCTGATGCATAAGTCAATACTATGTGGACCTTCTGATTGAAGAGTTTTCTTTTTAGAGAGTCATTTTGAATTTCATAATTCAATTTAGTTTACCACAGCTCTCCATCCCATGCTTATCCATGTTTTAATTTTGGTCTCATTTCTTGGGGAAACACTGTCCTCAGTACGTATGTATATATATATATATATATATATATATATATATATATATATATATATATATATATATATATATGTGTGTGTGTGTGTGTGTGTGTATACACATAGTACGTGTATATACGTATATATACGGTTTAGTTATTACTACAGATTTGGTTTGCTGTTTAATTAACAACTATTCAAATCTCGGCTCTGAAAAAAAAAATCCAATTCCGTTGCAATTTCATTCCAAAATGAAATATTGAGGTTATAGAATCATACAAATTAATTGGGGCCTTTAATTATGCTTTACATAATATGCCTCTCTCTCTCTCTCTCTCTCTCTCTCTCTCTCTCTCTCTCTCTCTCTCTCTCTCTCTCTCTCTCTCTCTTAGTAATTAAAAAATGTAATCGTAAATTAACGAAATCAACAGCGCTCTATATCACCAAAATTCATAAATTTCAGAAAAATATAATTTACATAATTAATTCATTGGCATTCTATTAGGCTTAAATTCTTATCCTTGAAATCATAATGAAACGCTTTTTTTTCACGAATCTTGTAGGCATTAAACCATAGTAAAGAAATTCCATATTACACATATGCCTAAGCCTACATAAAAACCAGCGGTATTAATTACTTGTGTTAATAGCTTGGCAGCAGTGGAGTATACAATGGACGTCGCTGGCAAAAGTCTTCTCATCTCATCACATAACAATTTCCCGGAATTCTGATTTAAACGGTGGATACTGAAGAGAAAAGGCTATTCATTACTCATTTTGATTTTGAGATAGGGAAGGTTTTATAGTCATACTTCGCTGATTGATTCCTTGGTTTGTACAATCTCCTTCTCTCCGTAGGATTAAAAGATTTTAAAATCTAGTTCCTTTTTTTTTTTCATAGCTTATTATTATTATTATTATTATTATTATTATTATTATTATTAAAACAGGAAACTGTCTCGCAGCATCAACCCATTAATATACTTTACAATTGCAATCTTTATTATCATTATTATTTCATTATTATTATCATTGTTATTATTATTATTATCATTATTATTATTATTATTATTATCATTATTATTATTATTATTATTATTGCTAGTAGTAGTAGTAGTAGTAGTAGTATCAATATTATCATTATTAGGTAAAATACAGCTTTAATTGGAAAAGCAGGATACTATATAATAAGCCCAAGGGCTCCAGAAGGGAAAATAGCCCAGTGACGAAAGGAAGTAAGGAAACTGATAGAACAGTGCGCCTGAGTGCACCCTCAAGCAAGAGAACTCTATCCCAAGACAGTGGAAGACCAGGGTACATAGGCTATGGCACTATCCAATACTAGAGAAAATTGGTTTGGTTTTGGAGTATCCATCTCCTAGAAGAACCGCTCACCATAGATAAAGAGTCTCTTCTAACCTTACCAAGATGAAAGTAGTTTACTCCTTGAGTGTAGAAGAATCTTTCCGTCATTTTAGTGTTGTCAGGTGTAGTAGGACAGAGGAAAATGTGTAAAGAATAGGCCAGACTATTCGGTGTAAGTGTAGGCAAAGGAGGAATGAGCAGTAACCAAAGAGGGATCCAATGTGGTACTATCTGGCTAGTCTAAGAACCCATAAACACACTAGCGGCAGTATCTCAACAGGTGGCTGGTGCTTTCGCCTAACTATTTATTTCTATGCATTTCTATTATGACTCTCTGTATCTATAATGATATCAGTGATATTACAATAGCATACACAATTTCTATAATCTTATAAAACCATTCACAGCAAGAAAATTAACAATGGAAACAGTGGCATAGATAAAGATTATGCTATGTTATAGGCTAAAACTTGTAGTCGTTTACGGAGGGAAATATTTTAACTGACGTCCCTGTCAAAATATCATAATTGTGATATAGCCAAATTCATTTTACTCGCATATCACTTTTACATTCTTGCAGTGTATTGCATATTGCAAGGCATTATGCATTCATTGATTCATGAGTCAGTCAGACAGATAGCAACATCAGCTACTCAACATCCCACGACACAGTCTCGCTGCATCCACACATTAATACACTTTACAATTGTAATTTTTCTTATTATTATTATTATCATTATTATTATTATTATTATTATTATTATTACCCAAGCTATAACCATAGCTGGCTGGAAAAGCATTAAGCTATAAGCCAAAGGGCTCCAACAGGAAAGAATAGCTCAGTGAGGAAAGGAAATAAGGAAATAAAAGAAATACAAGAGAAGCGATGAACAATTAAAATAAGATACTTTAATAACAGTGATAACATTAAGACAAATCTTTCATATATAAAACTTATGTTTAAAGTGATTGAAACCATAAATTCAGTTCTGAACAATTACAAGACAGTTTTGCTACTGCTGCTTAGTGTCAATATTCAAGGAGAGGAGATGAAGACGAGGGAATGGAATAGGTTGAGATTTTGAAGGGATTTGGAATGGTCGTAAGTCTCTTGTGTCTTTGGTGATATGCATTATTTTGATATATTTACATGACAAGAATAATTTAGAATTAAAACTTCCTAGCTAGTACAGTGGTAATGTGTTCGCCTAGCATTCGCATTGCAGCAGATCGAGCCACGCCCGGGACCTTGAGTTTAAGCTGTTTACTGGGGAGGCCACTGCTGTGGTTGGGCACCACAGTGGCTGGTTAAGATAGGCTGACATTCTAGTGAGCATCTATTCTGATGAAACAAATTGAAGAAAAAAAAAATAAGCTGGTGTTGAATATAAGGTTGTGAGGAAATTCATACAAAATATTTTATATAAATTAAGAAATTAACTCTATTATTTTGAATACAGGTTTACTAATTACTATCATTATTATTTCCCTTCATTCCCATAGATATATACATTCGAAATGAGTATATTTCACTAATTACAGAGTTTGTTAATTAGCTTTGTGTAATTTCCATTTGCCCTGGCTTCCCCCCCCCCCACCACCACCGAGATATTTTGGTCCAACCTACCACCATTCACTACAAGAGAAGTATTAAACAGTCAAAATTAGTCATTTTAAGAACAGTAAAAACGTTATATCTTTTATATATAAATTATGAAAACTTAAAAAGAAAACAAGAGAAAGAGATACAAGATAGAACAGCGCACCCAAGTATACCCTCAATCAAGAGAATTCCAATCCAAGACAGTGGAAGGCCATAGTACAATGACTATGGTACTATCTAAGGCCACAGAACAATGGTTTGATTTTGGAGCGTCCTTCTCCTAGAAGAGCTCCATAGCTAAAAAGTCTCTTCTACCCTTACCAATAATGGCTATAGAATGGAGAAGATCACTATGTTTGGTACAAAATTAAGTTTCCTGGTTACAGAATACTTTCGGGTACTGTATTTGATTTTCTACCTTTTAGCCAGACTCCGAGTTATTTGACATTAACCATTCGTTACGTCTCTCATATTTCTTTCTTGGATATTCTAAGTAATTCTGACTATAGGCATGAGTTCACAGATTTTTTTTTTTTTAATATATTGGGAATAGTGAGCGTAGCTGGTATTCCATATTTAATATTCCCAAGATAGAATTCGGTATTAAATGCCATTCGTGGGTGATATTTACATTGATTGAAATCACGTGTGCTTGTGATATATATTCATTTGAGATAACCACGTGTTGCAAACTTACGATTCAGCTATCATGGTGGAGATGGGTTTATTTCAAGTTTATGAACAGATTCCTGAATTCGACAGGAATATGTACTGGGACTTGTCATAAACTTTTATCTTTCTTCATAGCTCAGTCAGTAGTGTCCCTGCAGGCATGGTCTCCAGCCGTACAGGTGGGGATTCGAATCTCCACCCGGCCAGAAGCTGTTACCATAAAATGAATTCCAAGTGGAAGTATATTCCCAAGATAGAATTCGGTATTAAATGCCATTCGTGGGTGATATTTACTTCTCTTGTAGTATCTTTATTTCCTTGTTTGCTTTCCTCACTGGGCAATCTTTTCCTGTTGGAGCCCTTGGGCTTGTAGCATCTTGCCTTTCCAACCACGGTTATAAATTAGCTTGTAATAATAATAATAATAATAATAATAATAATGATAATAATAATAATAATAATAATAATAATAATAATAATCAACAACAGCAGCAACAATAGTAATAATATATTACACCAATTTCAATCCAACAAGAATCAAAAGAAATAAAGTACATTATTAAACAAACTTGGTACGGCAATAAAATGCCAATATTCGATATTCCCCCCTCGGGGAATTGCCATTGAATTTCAACTTGGGTTTCCTTATTTCCTAAAAAATCCCGACCCTTCACGGAATCTACAACATCACAAGCTCATATGTCATATACTTGATGGTTTTCTCGAAAGTTTCCCAGATTTTATTAAAGTTAGAAACGCGGCTTCTGCGTTCGAGACAGAAGTTTTTAATGTAGTTTGCTGGATTTAATTTACTATTTATAGAGTTTCGTTGGGAAGTTCAATTGAACTGAATCGTCGCTAGTCCCAATAAAAGGCGGTACTCAAAAAGAAAAAGTCGGGTGGGGGAGTTATGACAAGGTACAATGGCAGGCGGAGTAAAAATTATAGAGGTGATAAGTGTCATGACTGAGATGGTGTGGGCACGTGTTGAAGGGGAGGGAGTGAGGAAGGCTTGTGAGGAACCTGTAATGGCGAGAAGATTGAGAGGGAGGCAGAGAATTGGAATGTGAGATTAGGTGAAGGATGATATGGAGAGAAGTTTCGTGGAAGAGGATGCCTTTCATAGAAGGCATTGGAGAGGGCGTATCAGGAAACCGACACTTTAATGTAGGGATAATGGTGAGGAATAAGACAAGATACAATCATTGTTTGGACTTGGCTTATCGCTGTAACATATTAAGCGGAGTTAACCACGTACCTGTTCTTTTTCCCTATCAACTGAACATACACAGACTGGTAATTAAAAGTGCTATACTGAGTCGCTAAGAATATATTTCTTTTTAAGAAAAAAGTGTTAAGTTTTGACAAATACAAACCTCTATTTGAACCCTTTTTATTATAGAGACCTCCATATTCCTCACATATGATTGTATATATGCATTTACAATTATACACTCACATAGACACACTATGTATGCATGTATATATGTATGTATATGTACATATAGGCTACATTTCTTACAATTAGTTATTACATTCGTTCATTGCTATAGGACCCTTTCCCTCTTTCAAACATACCTTACACAACCTGGCTTGTCAATCAACTAAATCATCACCACCACTGTTTAGCATCTCAATTGTAGTTTTATAATCCCCTGAATTCCTGCAATGCAACCTTTATATCATCACACATCTGATACGTTTTCAAAAAAGAAATAATCTTTTTTTATCCTTTTTTTTTTTTGCGGGAAACATACGTACTGAGAAAAATAATCAATGAGGAAAAAAATTTTACTTAAACTATTTACAAAATCTTATCTTTCTCACGTCGATAATACAAATATACGAATGATGGATATATTCCCAAACTAGGATATAATAAACGTTAACATATGAAATGAAAACTACTCAAAGGACTCTACAAAGGTCCTGTCCCTCCTCTCGAAGCCCAATCAAAGAAAAGGATTAGCCCTGTCAGGATCGGAGATGGGATCCCAGTCAGAGCCATCAGGATTAATTAGGAGTTTCCCCTACTTTGGCTGCAGGAGGAGGCGTAGCTGGGGAGAGGGTAAATAGAAGGGGAGGGGGAGGGGGAGGGGGGAGAAGAAGGGAGGGGTGGAGTGTGAAGGAAAAGGTGTCGGAGAGAGGTCGGAGAGCGATTCCTTTCACTGGCTGTAATACATTTTAGCTGAACAAATTGCTTTCCCTTTTCATTATATATATATATATATATATATATATATACAGTATATATATATATATATATATATATATATATATATATATATATATATATATATGTATTCAAATAAGCCATATATATTTTTGATACATTAATGTCTGGATTCTTTTAACGACTTCGGGATCAGAGCCCCAGGCGAAATCATACAAAGACAAGAGCTTGTGACTGGCCGGGAATCGAACCCTGATCGACAAGCTTGTATAGACAGTGACTAAACCACTTGGCCAAGTGGTTTAGTCACTGTCTATACAAGCTTGCCGACCAGGGTTCGATTCCCGGCCAGTCACAAGCTCTTGTCTTTGTGTGATTTCGCCTGGGGCTCTGATCCCGAGGTCGTACGAGAATCCAGACATTAATGTATCAAAAATATATATGGCTTATTTGAATATGAAACACACGTCTAAATGTGCAAAATTTATCATATATATATATATATATATATATATATATATATATATATATATATATATATATATACATATATATATATATATATATATATTTATATACATAGAAAGATATTGTAGGCTATATATATATATATATATATATATATATATATATATATATATATATATATATATATATATATATATAATTTATATATATGTATATATGTATATATATATTTATGTGTGTATATATGTGTGTGTAAGGGTGCGCGCGTGCGTGAAAAAGAGATGAATAAAGAAGGTGAGTCAAGACAGGAAAGTAAATAAGAGTGCAATCATAATAAACTATATAATCTAATATCCACAATATTGCAATTTCACATATGATTAGTATATATGATTTTGTTAAACTCCTAATGGAAAACTTGGTTTCTTTAGTCCTTGTTAACAGACAGGACAGTAATTGTTGTGTTTAGCCAATAAAATTGTGTTCCCATGAAATAATAGAAAAAAAAATGATAAGTACATCATAAGCATCAACATTATATAATTATTCTATTGTTTTCAATTATTTTGGTCTTGATATCAATACGCTAATAGTTTGTCAACGAATGATAAATCATATTTATCTTTTGCACTCCGAGCATACGAAATCGTATTCATCATTGATGTAAACAGGAGATATCCGTAGGCTGTCACACAATAGTCCAAAGGTTTGTACGTCTGATGTGAATTTGCGATTGTTATCTAACAGAAACAGAATAGATATACGAAAACTCATGGTTAGAGCAGCCATTACAGAGGAAAAGGAAATCCATTTTCTCCTCCTGATAATTAAAGTGTAAATTATGACTGCTCTGGGATAGCAAAATGGGGGAGGGATTCCAATCATTCCGATAAATGGCTTTTCTATCTTTATTTTTATTTTGCAATGCAATAAGATAAGAGGAAATTAATCGTTTCAGGTTTACTGATGTTAGTTCGGCCCTGAATGGTCGGGTTAAGTGAAAAGGGGCCACTTTGTGGTGGGAAAGGTTGAATATGGAAAAAGGGTTCATATGAAATGTGTGGATTGTAGATTTATGATAAATGCTTGATTTGAGTGGAAGGTGAGGCTTGGATGGCTGGCATGAGTCTAGGTAATAAGCAGAGCCTACGTGAAAGGGATGATTTGAGTAAAAAGTGTAATTAAAATGAAGTATTTGGACTTAAAAGAATATCAATCATAGGTAGAACGTGGTACTTTGCTGAAAGATGGGATTAAACTTGGTGGACTGTTTGAATGGAAGATGTGGAATTAATATATTATCTGGTGTATGTAGGAGGTTAAGTTTATATAGAAATTCTGAAAGGTGTAAGGTGGATAGAAGACTTGTTTGACTCATATGAAACGTTTGACTTGGATGGAAAGTTGAATTTAGTAGAAGTGAGGTATTCATGTAGAGAGTGGGATTTGGATGGAAGAGTTGACTCGATTGAAAGACGAGGTTTATGAATAAGAATAAGGTGGGATATGCTTATTAATATTATTACTAGCTGAACTAAATTCACATCCCTAGTAAGAAAATCAGGAAACTATAAGCCCAGGGGCTTCAACAGGAAAAAATAGCCCAGTGAAGAAAGGAAACAAGGAAATAAACTATATGAGATGCAGTGAATGATTAATATAAAATACCTTAACCCTTTCACCGCCAATGGACGTACCGGTACGTTCTTGCAAAACACTGTTATCTACATGTTTTTTTCATATTTTTGATTACTTTATGAGAAACTTCAGCCATTTTCCAAAAGAATGAGACCAACCTAACCTCTCTATGAAAAAAATTAATGTTGTTCGAGGAATTTAAAAACAAGATATAGCAAAATGTGCTTGAAAGTTCAACATAGCTTGTGGGTAACAGCGTTGAAATTGATCTGTTTACTGTATACAAACTATGAGGAGAGACTTATGTCAGCCTTTTCAACCTAAAAACATTCGCTGCAAGATTGAACTCCTGAAGTTTCAAAGATTCAACTGTCTGATTAGGAAAATCGTTCCACAATCTGGTCATAGCTGGAATGGAACGTAGGATAAAGGATTTCATTTGAATTCAGATTAAGAGAAAATGAGTAAAGAGTCACATAGAACACGACAGTATTTTTACTGATAGTTAGAAAGTTTAATAACTACAGATTTATCCGTTTCAGCTTTATTCATCAAACTTGGGTTAGAGTTCTCTTGCTTGAGAGTACGTTCAGGCACACTATTCTGTTTCTTTATTTCCTTTCCTCGCGAGGCTATATTTCCTTTTCAATTCTTTGGGCTTATAACATCCTACTTTTCCAACTAGGGTTGTAGCTCAGATGATAATAATAATAATAATAATAATAATAATAATAATAATAATAGTAATAACAATAATAATAATAATAATAACAGTTCGTATCAGGGTATGATAACTTCTTAACCATAGTGTATTTCAAGAGCTCATTAGCCAGATTGAAGAATCATCCATCATGCTGTTATCAAGGGTTCATTGTTTTCTCATTTTCTGTTTTATTTGTTTATCGATAATGTACTTCTCTATACTTGCTTGCTTACTTACTTGATTTGGAGTATAATTTAACCTCCAAACCTACAACCTTACTGTCCATGTACTTTGTGCTCTGTCTCCCAATCGATCTCCTCCCCTCTAACCTCCCAGTGAGACATATAATAAGTTCTCTATTCTCTTTCCTCATATAATAAGCCAAATAAAACTCAGTTGTCCCTTTCTTATTTCCTTTACCATTGCTCTCTGCACTCCAAGTCTCGCCATTACCTCTTCATTTGTTACCCTTTCCCTCCAAAATATTTTGAGTATCCTACTGCAAAACCACATCTCTGCTGCATTCAGCTTGTTTCCAAGCTGTGATCTATATATACATATATATATATATATATATATATATATATATATATATATATATATATATATATATATATATGGGTAGGCCATATAACAAGGGAAAATTAAGAAACATAGAAGTATCTATAACTATATTTACAATTCTATCCACTGTCAATTAAAAGACCATAGAGCAAAGGAAAGTTAAGAAACATAGAAATATATGTGAATATATCTACAATTCTATCCACTCTCAATTAAAAGACCATATAGCAAATGAAAATTAAAGAACATAAATATATAGAAATATATTTACAATTATATCCCCTCTCAATTAAAACTTATATCAATCTTATACGCAAACACGGGGTAATATGCAATCATACCAATTATTTTAGAATAATTTCTAAATTATTATGATTCTAAAAATTCATCATAAGATTCTTCTTCAAGATGACATTAACTGTTCAATCCTAACTAAAACTTTGGGTTTTCGTGACACAAACAATCATATTCGGGTTATAATGTATTTTAGAATCATTTCATAATGAATTGAAAATCTAAAGATTCCTTTTAAGAGAATTTATAATGAATCTGTAGATTGAAAGTGACGATAAATCGTCGTCTCCTCTCAAGCAAGAACAAAATTGCTGTCCATTTTAGATAACAGCATCATTATAACGGTTCCAATGTTTTGCTTCGGCTCAAAATAAATCATTGTAATGGATAGCTGATCGCTACGCGCCAAACTATCAGGATATTTTTTTTTTTCCAAAAACTCGTTCTCGTATAATCAGTTTTATTTATGGCCAGGCATTTAAATAACAAGGCTATCAGTTTTTCCATTTAAAACAGAGAGAGAGAGAGAGAGAGAGAGAGAGAGAGAGGGAGAGAGAGAGAGAGAGAGAGAGAAGGGTGGGGGGAGAGAGAGAGGGGGAGAAAGGGGTGGGGGGAGAGAGAGAGGGGGAGAAAGAGGGAGAGAGAAAGAGGGAAAGAGAGAGAAAGAGGGAAAGAGAAAGAAAGGGGAGTGAAGAGAGAGAGATGAAAGAGAGAAAATAGAAAAGAGAAAATGGAAAAGAAAGAAAGTAGATAAAAAGTCAGAGAGAGAGAGAGAGAGAGAGAGAGAGAGAGAGAGAGAGAGAGAGAGAGAGAGAGAGATGAAAGAGAGAAAATAGAAAAGAGAAAATGGAAAAGAAAGAAAGTAGATGAAAAGTCAGTGAGAGAGAGAGAGAGAGAGAGAGAGAGAGAGAGAGAGAGAGAGAGAGAGAGAGAGAGAGAGAGAGAGCGCATAAGCGCTCCCCACGTTATTCCGTTTGATAATTACGAAGGGCATCCGCCCTGTATTGAAACTAGGCAATAAATCCCGTTATTCGACTAAATTCCTTTTCCGTTCGGGCCAAAAAATGAATCAAACAATTACAGCTAACGAGTTTCGACTGCATAAAAAAGGGAGTTAATTATGCAGTAGGAAAAATAAACCAATTTACCCACTGAGGCTGTTTTAAATCCGCAGACATAAAAAGAGAATGAGAAAAAAAAACTAGACCTCAGCGGATGATCTAACAAACAGTAGGTTTCTGGTCTCCGAACCATTTAGATTAGCTGGTTGTAAAAAGGAGATTTTTCGCTAAATCGCTCACAGAATGAAATGCAATTATCTGGTTTAGTATTATATTTAATTTATCTTCTTGCTTTGTTATAAGTTTTTTATTGTTGATATAATAATTATTCATTTTAATGATGTTACTCTTCTTAAGATGTTTTATTTTTTCTTGTTTCCTTTCCTCACTGGGCTATTTCCTTTGTTTGGGCGCCTAGGCTTGTACCATCCTGCTTTTCTAACTAGGGTTGTAGTTTACCAAGTAATAATAATAATAATAATAATAATAATACTCTGTATGATTGATATGCTTGTCTAAGTGTGATGATCGTCCAAACCGGGTAGTTGAATCGGTAGAACTTACAAAGTTCAAACTTGCAGCGAATATTTTTTTGTTGAACAGGCTGACGAAAGTCTCTTTTTATGGTTCATATATGGAAGATCTGTTTTACTGTTGCTATTGTTCATAAGGTATTTTCTTTAAATGTTCCTTAGTTCTAGTATAGTTTATTTATTTCCTTACGTCCTTTTCTCACTGGGCTATTTTCCCCATTGGAGCCTTTGGACTTATAGCATCCTGCTTTTCCACCTAGAGTTGTAACAGCTAAATAATAATAATAATAATAATAATAATAATAATAATGATAATAATAATAATGCTGGATCCGTAGATTTCCACTCTGGAATAATAATAATAATAATAATAATAATAATAATAATAATAATGCTGGTTCCGTAGACTTCCACTCTGGAAAACATGGATTCTAATTATGTCAGGTACAATAATCCATTAATATCCCAAAACCTAAAGTTTATCCGATTCTTAAAAACTGAGTTAGTTTTCCGTTAATTATTAAATATTTGTTGATTATAAGACTTTCTTTATATACTTTGCCAAACGAACAAAATTGTCCTAATTTAATGAATAATTAAATAATAGTGTACCCGGGCCGTCAAAAATAAAATCTAAATATTTGGATAAACACACACACAGACACACAGATTCAGCCCTTCCCAACACTAACCTCCCCTTTCCTAACTACAACCCGTTTGTTCGGCCATTTGTAGGGGAGTGTGATTTCCGAATATACCTCATGGCGTACGCCCTCTCACCATTGTATGACTACTCTCCCTCTGACCATGACGGGAAAGAAATAGGCCTATATATATATATATATATATATATATATATATATATATATATATATATATATATATATATATATATATATATATATATATATATATATATATATATATATATATATGTATATATATATATATGTATATATATATATATATATATATATATATACTTATACCAAGGCACTTCCCCCATTTTAGGGGGTAGCCGACATCAAACAAATGAAACAAAAAAAATAGGGGACCTCTCTGCTCTACGTTCCTCCCAGCCTGACAAGGGACTCGAACCGAGTTTGGCTGGTACTGCTAGGGTGCCACAGCCCACCCTCGCCCGTTATCCACCACAGATGAAGCTTCATAACGCTGAATCCCCTACTGCTGCTACCTTTGCGGTCATCTAAGGCACCGGAGGAAGCAGCAGGGCCTACCAGAACTGCATCACAATCGCTCGCCATTCATTCATATTTCTAGCTCGCTCTCTTGCCTCTCTCACATCTATCCTCCATTCATCCCCTTCTTTAGCAGACAGTCATTTTCCATTCTCTCAACATGGCCAAACCACCTCAACACATTCATATCCACTCTGGCTGCTAACTCATTTCTTTCACCCGTTCTTACCCTCACCACTTCGTTCCTAACCCCATCTACTCGAGATACACCAGCCATACTCCTTAGACACTTCATCTCAAACACATTCAGGTTCTGTCTGTCCATCACTTTCATTCCCCACAACTATGATCCATACATCACAGTTGTTACAATCACTTTCTCATACAGAACTCTCTTTACATTCATGCTCAACCCTCTATTTTTTACTACTCCTTTAACTGGCCCCAATACTTTGCATCCTTCATTCACTCTCTGACGT
>NC_090726.1:181013634-181016134 GCF_036898095.1 Palaemon carinicauda
GCCCCCCCCCCCCCCCCCTCACTCCCGAGCTATAAACGACGGAATTTCGTGAGCATTTCATAGCTAAACGTCCTCAATTGCTCCGGAGAGAAAAAAAAAAAGTCTTCATAGAGATTCCCTTTGCAGACATAATGGGCCACGAATTGCTCTTGCTTCGCGAGGAAAAAGGCTGTTTTAGGAGCGTTCTGCACGCAAGACAGCCTTTACAATATTCAATAACCTCCTTCTTTGCCATCAGTTGCAAACATAATACGTCATTCTCATTCGTAGGAAACAATTCCAACTACTTTAGGAAGGAAATGAAGGGAAAATTTTATCAGTTGATGATAGATTGAAAATTATTCTTCCTCGATCAAGAAAAAGATGAAATTAATTGGCGAAGATTTTCTGAGATACAAGCAAATCTAAGGAGAGGAAAATGTGTCACTTTGGAAAATTCCTCATAAGCAAATTATGCAAAAATTACAATTTTACTGTCTTGCAGACAGGTTATAATACATCGTAATTTTGCAAATACATTCTAGTGATTACCAGCCAACATTATTGAGTAAATTGATTTCACGGAAATGCATTCAACTGATGGAAAAAAGTAGTAAAAATGAATGATTGATATATGGATAAGATTACACAAGAAATTTTCGAGATAAGGAGTAATTTCATGCGGAGACTCTTCAAGAAGTAACATCAAAGTTCAAATTCAAAGAAAAACATCGGTGAATTTCATTATAGAGGCTAAATAGTTTGTGTCTGGGATTTTATTGGGTGCTTGGTGGCTAAGACGTAATAGTTTTATATACTGTGTGTATATATATATATATATATATATATATATATATATATATATATATATATATATGTATGTATATATATATATATATATGAGAGAGAGAATATATGATATATATATTATAGAGAGAGAGAGAGAGAGAGAGAGAGAGAGAGAGAGAGAGAGAGAGAGAGAATAAGAGAGAGAGAGAGAGAGAGAGAGAGAGAGAGAGTACAGTATATACATATATAGGAACATAAACTTTATATATACAATAACATTTAATTGTAAATAATATTATATATATATATATATATATATATATATATATATATATGTATATATATATATATATATATATATATATACATATATATATATATATATATATATATATATATATATATATATATATATATCATAATTATATTCCGTTCCGTTGAGTAATTCATTACGCCTCTAGTAGTTAGATAACTGCAGAAGAAGGCAACCAAGGTGGAGAGAGCATAGCGGTAGTAACCTCATCTTGGAAGATTTACTGAGAACCAAAGCTCTCGCCGCCCTTCCTACAGTTATCCCCTTTCAATTCTATCTAGACAATTGTTAAAATTCTAAAGTAAATTCTCAACAATAATGGCTGACCATTTTGTTACGAATCCCGTCATAAAAATACTCTCAAAGTTTACCACCTCACCGACAGATGGCACATACATACATTATGGTTTTATATTCATTTTGATTCCATTTTAAAGTAGTGCCCCTTTGTCTTATCCTGATTCCTTCATCTACTGTCGTTTGGTTTGGATCACCTGGAAGTGATTATTAATTACTTCCGCCAGCGAAGATGAAAGGAGGTTACGTTTTCCCTTTTGTTTGTGTAATTTGTTTGTTTTTGAACAGCTTCCTGGCCAAAATTTTAATCGTAGGTAATGAAGCTTGCTGGGATTAACTGCTATGTAAAATAACTGGCGATGATTAAATTGTGAAGGTTAAGGTCAAAGGTCCAAAAGGTCCAATTCACGTAATCAGCCATAAGTTTAGACATCGTTGTCAGAGACTTCAAACTTGGTTCATATTTGAGTGTATGAAAATAGATACTAATTAATACATGTTAATGTCAAAGGTCAGTGTCGAGTAAAAGGTCAAGAAATAAGCATCTGCGGTGGAGGTCTGCTCTACTACAGTAAGTGCCCCTTTAGTTGAACTGTTTCCACTCTGGTCTACACCTGTATTGGTTTCAGATATCTTCCTCCTCCCCAAGACGTCAGTCATAATTGTATGGCGGCTGTGTATTGCATCATGTGGTTTTTGCCTCATCAGCTGGACAGGTGAACGTTTACCGTCTAAAATCATGTGATGAAGAGCATTCGTTGTCTTCTTGGTGGTTGATTCTACAAACGTTCCAAATGGATCACATTTTTGCACCAACTCCATTCTGCCTTAAAGTAACTGAACTTTTATAGCTTCGTGAAAATGGCCACAGTTACTCCTTGTAATTGGTAGAAATTATTAGCAGCATAGTTACGGAAAACAGAAAGCGAGTCCAGACTAAATATATAGATTTCCTCAATCATATCACAGTCGGATTTTATGTCTATTCGGGTATTTTAATGAACTCTACTTGTGAGGTAATATGCAACACATCAAGCGGTGAACATTTAGAATGACCCTTGTAACTGCAACTCCGAGATATTCATGCTGAAATTGGATTCAAATGGCTCTTAATCCTCAAAT
>NC_090726.1:181037344-181044844 GCF_036898095.1 Palaemon carinicauda
ATCGCTCAGATAAACATTTGCATGTAACTTGCTTTTGCTATCAATTTAAAACCATACTTTATATACTTGATATCCATCTCTGTAAACTCGAACAAGTCATTAAACTTCGTCTCTGATTACCTATGTATCACCTGCCATATGAAAATATTTAATACCAATTTCCCCATTTTAATCTTGCTTGAGGGTACACTCGGGTACGTTGTTCTATCTTGTTTCTCTTCCCCTTGTTCTTTTCTTTTGTAGTTTTTATAGTTTATATATAAAAGATCTAATTTAATGTTCTTAAAATATTTTCTTTTGATTATTTATAACTTCTCTTGTAGTATTGTATCTCCTTGTCTCATTTCCTCACTGGGCTATTTTTCCTTGTTGGACCCCTTGGGCTTATAGCATCTTGCTTTTCTAGGGTTTTAGCTTAGCTAATAATAATAATAATAATAATAATAATAATAACAATAATAATAGATATACCAAGGCACTTCCCCCAATTTTTGGGGGGTAGCCATCATCAAACAAATGAAACAAAAAAGGGGACCTCTCCTCTCTACGTTCCTCCCAGCCTGAAAAGGAACTCAACCGAGTTCGGCTGGTACTGCTAGGGGTGCCAAAGCCCACCCACCCCCGTTACCCACCACAGATGAAGCTTCATAACGCTGAATCCCCTACTCTGGAACTGCGTCACAATCGTTTGCCATTCATTCCCATTTCTAGCTCACTCTCTTGCCTCTCTCACATCTATCCTCCTATCACCCAGAGCTTTCTTCACTCCATCCATCCACCCAAACCTTGGCCTTCCTCTTGTACTTCTCCCATCAACTCTTGCATTCATCACCTTCTTTAGCAGACAGCCATTTTCCATTCTCTCAACATGGCCAAACCACCTCAACACATTCATATCTACTCTAGCTGCTAACTCATTTCTTACACCCGTTCTCTCACCCTCACTACTTCGTTCCTAACCCTATCTACTCGACATACACCAGCCATACTCCTTAGACACTTCATCTCAAACAAATTCAATTTCTGTCTCTCCATCACTTTTATTCCCCACAACTCCGATCCATACATCACAGTTGGTACAATCACTTTCTCATACAGAACTCTATTTGCATTCATGCCCAACCCTCTATTTTTTACTACTTCCTTAACCGCCCCCAACACTTTGCATCCTTCATTCACTCTCTGACGTACATCTACTTCCACTCCACCATTTGCTGTAACAACAGACCCCAAGTACTGAAACTGATCCACCTCCAGAAGTAACTCTCCATTCACCATGACATTCAACTTCGCACCACCTTCCCTTCTCGTACATCTCAAAACCTTACTCTTACCCACATTAACTCTCAACTTCCTTTTCTCACACACCCTTCCAAATTCTGTCACTAATCGGCCAAGCTTCTCTTCCTCATCTGCAACCAGTACAGTATCATCCGCAAACAGCAAATGATTTACCTCCCATTCATGGTCATTCTCATCTACCAGTTTCAATTCTCGTCCAAGCATTCGAGCATTCACCTTTCTCACCACTCCATCAACATACAAGTTAAACAACAACGGCGACATCACACATCCGTGTCTCAGCCCCACTCTCACCGGAAACCAATCGCTCACTTTATTTCCTATCCTAACGCATGCTTTACTACCGTCATAGAAACTTTTCACTGCTTGCAACACCCTTCCACTAACTCCATATAATCTCATCACATTCCACATTGCTTCCCTATCAACTCTATCATACGCTTTCTCCAGATCCATACACGCAACATACACCTCCTTACCTTTACCTAAATATTTCTCGCATTTCTGCTTAACTGTAAAAATCTGATTATTCAACCCCTACCTCATCTAAGACCACCCTATACTTCTAAGATTGCATTCTCTGTTTTATCCCTAATCCTATTAATCAGTAGTCTACCATACACTTTTCCAACTACACTCAACAAACTATTACCCTTTGAATTACAACACTCATGCACATCTCCCTTACTCTTATATAGTGGTACAATACACGCATAAACCCAATCTATTGGTACCATTGACAACACAAAACACATATTAAACAATCTCACCAACCATTCAAGTACAGTCACACCCCGTTCATTAAACATCTCAGCTCTCACACCATCAATACCAGATGCTTTTCCTACTCTCGTTTCATCTAGTGCTCTCCTCACTTCCTCTCTTGTAATCTCTCTCTCATTCTCATCTCCGATCACTGACTCCTCAACACCTGCAACAGCAATTATATCTGCCTCCCTATTATCCACAACATTCGGTAAACTTTCAAAATATTCTGCCCGCCTTTTCCTTGCCTCCTCTCCTTTTAACAACCTTCCATTTCCACCTTTCACTGTCTTTCAATTCTTGAACCAGCCTTCCTTACTCTCTTCACTTCTTTCCAAAACTACTTCTTATTCTCTTCATATGAATGACCCAATCCCTTACCCCACCTCAGGTCAGCTGCCCTCTTTGCCTCATTTACCTTCCACTTTACTTCCACATTTTCTCTCTATATCTGGCATTCTTCTCTACACTATTACTCTGCAGCCATTCTTCAAAAACCCTTTTTTTCTCTTCTACTTTTATCTTTACTCCTTCATTCCACCATTCACTGCCCTTCCTCATGCTGCCTCCAACAAACTTCTTGCCACACGCATCACTTGCCATCCCAACAAAATTTTCTTTTACTAACTTCCACTCCTCCTCTAAATTAGCAGTTTCTCTTATTTTCACTTCATCATATGCCATTTTCAGCCTTTCTTGATATTTACTTTTTACCCCGGGTTTTATTAGCTCTTCAACCGTCACTAGCTCCCTTTTACATCCACCTACTCTATTCCCCCACTCTTTTGCTACAAATAATTTTCCTTCCACCAAAAAATGATCAGACATACCGTTAGCCATAGCCCTAAACGCGTGCACGTCTTTCAATCTTCCAAACATTCTTTTAGTTATCAACACATAATCCATTAATGCCCTTTCTACCACTCTTCCATTTGCCACTCTTACCCATGTATACTTGTTTTTATCTTTCTTTTTGAAAAAGCTAGAACATATCACCATCTCTTGCTCAACACACATATCTACCAGTCACTCACCACTCTCATTTTCACTCTCATTTTCATACTTCCCAATGACACCTACCTCTCCAGCGCCCACTTTAGCATTTAAGTCACCCATGACAACTACATAATTCTTTATACCCAGTCCTTCTACACACCTAGTTAATTCAATCCATAACTCATTCCGCTCTTCTTCACTTTTCTCACAACCTGGCCCATACGCACTGACAAAAGCCCAACATTCCCTACACAACCTAACCCTTACCCACATTAACCTAGATGATATCTCCTTCCATTCCACTACTTTACCTGTCACCCATTCACTCAGCAATAAAGACACACATTCTCTTGCTCTTCCCCTTTCAATCCCAGATACTCTACCAGACATTTCACCAAACATCACTTCACCTTTCCCTTTTATCTTTGTCTCACACAAAGCCAATATATCCATTCTTCTATTCCTAAACATACTTCCAATCTCACATCTTTTACTCTCTATCGTACTACATCCACGCACATTCAAACCACCCCAAAACTAGAGTACGGGGATCAGTCACTCTCTCCCAGCTCCACCTCTTTGATGACTTACAGGATTATAATACAGGAGAGGAGGTTCCCAGCCCCCTCGTCCCGTCCCTTTTAGTCGCCTCTTACGACACGCATGGATACGTTGGCGCTATTCTAATTGTTTTTATGCCCCCGCGGCCACAGTTGCAATAATAATAATAATAATAATAATAATAATAATAATAATAATAATGATGATGATAAAACCCAAACAAGCTATTAAACTAAATATTTGATAAGCAAGTTTCCAATTAAGCCTTTTCCAGTCATCGTTATATCTTCCCTAATTACCTCTTTTATCAGCTACCATATGGAAATATATAACATCAATTTCCCCAACTGAAATAGAATATAACACCATCTATAAAGATGGCCTCCAAGGCCAACACTGGAACTGCGCCCCAAACACTATTACTGGACTGAATTCCTTTCCCGTCAGACCCAAAATGAATTAGCCACTTTACGACTAACGAGTTTTAGCTGGATAAAAATAGGTGGAAATAGGAGTCATTACTCGCAGCAAGAATTATTTCAATTTACCCATTCAACCATTGCAAATTTAGAAATGCACAAAATGTTCGTGTGGGGGAGGGGGCGAGTAGGTCTTTGTCTAGTTTAATGCCCTGACTTACACCAGGATGGGAAGCTTATTAATTCATTTCCCCTATATGTTAAAGAGCTGCATGATTGGCTATATATATATATATATATATATATATATATATATATATATATATATATATATATATAAATATATATATAATACTGTATATCTATAAATATATATATATATATATATATATATATATATATATATATATATATATATATATATATATATATATATTGCTGAGAACTGTGAAGTAGATGATGAATGAAAAATATATTGAAATAAAACATCAAGATATAGATGACTGGTAAAATCTAACTAAGGGTCTTTGCGTCAATATATATATATATATATATATATATATATATATATATATATATATATATACATATATATACATATTATATCTATATATATACATATATATATATATATATATATATATATATATATATATATATATGTATATATATATATATAGATATTTATATATATGTGTATATATATATATATATATATATATATATATATATATATATATATATACAGTATATATATATGTATATGTATATATTAATATATACATATATGTATATTACATATATATACATATATATACATATGTAGAAAGGCGAAAGAAAGCAGATACTTCAGCATTTGGACAGTTTATTGGCTAAGCTTTCGGGAACAATATTTCCCATCATTGGAGCTAAAAAAGGAATGTAGAACACATATCAATAGACATTACGTTAGTCAATGAAATTCTGTTAAAAAGGCAAGAATTATAACAAATACATCGAAATACTTAAAAAAATGAAGTTGAGGAAATATACTAAAAAATAATAAATTAAACCATATAAATCAAATTAAAAATTAAAACATTAAATGAATGCTATAGGAAAAGAGCAATATCAAAATCAGAACAAATACACAGAAAACTTTAAAGAAGAATTCACGAAACATCATAAATAAGGGAATCAAAACAATAATACACAGAAATAACCTGGAATAAAAGAAAAAGAAAAAAAGACAAAATAAAATAAACTCTGGATAAGAAAGAAACACACCTAGTATGGAAAAATATCCAAGACTGAGACATGGAAGGACGGGGAGGTTTAGACGTTAGAGCGTGTAAATAATGGTTTGAAGATTAAGTGGGAAAGTCGTTAGGCACTATGTAAAGGAACAGAGGCTGTTGAGTGATTGAGAGTAGGGGATAGCTGTTTAATGAAAAGTGATTCTAGGGTAGGTAGAGAATAGCTATTGGGTGATTGGGCTAGTATTTTGAAATTAGAATAGTTAATTAATTGCTTGTATTGTTGAGCGTGATTACGTATGGAAGAAAATTCTTTTTTTATTTAAAATACAGCCTGTACGGTGACTGACTCCTCTATGAGAGTCAATGCGGATCCTCAAGAGACGGTTGGAACAACCAATATAAGTTCCTAAATTACATTTAGGACAATTGTATAAGTAAACAATTGAGGACCGCATCAAATCTGGTAGAGTGTCTTTGAATGTGAACATGCTGCCTATGGATAGTGGATTTTTTAATACAAACTTAAAATTAACATAAGGATACAAATGAGAAAGAGCTTTATCAAGTTTACATTTAACATTTTTATAGTTATATATAAATGGTAGAGACACATACATTTGCTTCTTTGGTACGTTTAGTACGGTGGCTTTCGGAATAAAAAAGTTATCTAAAAACTGTTTTGTAAATTCATCAAACACGTCACATGGATAACAGTTCCTAATAAAATATGATTTTAAAAATTTAATTTCCTCGTGGAATCTACCCCAATCTGAAGAAAGATTAAAAGCTCTAAAAATTAATGTTTTACATGAGTTTACTTTAAATGAAATCGGACAGTGACTAAAAAAGTTTAACCCAAGTTGTTCATTGATCAGTGCCCTGTGTCCTTTAAACCCCTATTTTATAGACGTTATGTTGATGATACATTTGTTCTTTTTAAAGATAGACATCATGCCACTTTGTATTTAGAGTACATAAACTCATTTCATTCAAATATTAAGTTCACGTTGGACTCCGAACATAATGATCAACTTTCCTTTTTAGATATTAAGATTTCACGTTGTAATGGTGCATTTAGTACTGGCATTTTTAGAAAACAAACTTTTACTGGAATTGGGTTAAACTTTTTTAGTCACTGTCCGATTTCATTTAAAGTAAACTCATGTAAAACATTAATTTTTAGAGCTTTTTACTAACTTCCTCTCCTCCTCTAAATTACCAGCTTCTCTTACTTTCACTTCGTCATATGCCATTTTCAGCCTTTCTTGATATTTGCTTCTTACCCCCCGTTTTATTAGCTCTTTAACCCTCACTAGCTCCCTTTTACATCTACCTACGCTATTCCCCTACTCTTTTGCAACAACTAATCTTCTTCCACCAAAAAATGATCAGACATACCGTTAGCCATACCCCTAAACACGTGCACGTCTTTCCAATCTTCCAAACATTCTTTTAGTTATCAACACATAATCCATTAACGCCCTTTCTACCACTCTTCCATTTGCCACTCTTACCCATGTATACTTGTTTCTATCTTTCTTTTTGAAAAAGCTAGAACTTATCACCATCTCTTGCTCAACACACATATCTACCAGTCACTCACCACTCTAATTTTCACTCTCATTTTCATACTTCCCAATGACACCTTCTACCTCTCCAGCACTCAATCTAGCCTTTAAGTCACCCACAACTACATAATTCTTTCTACCCAGTCCTTCTACACACCTAGTTAATTCAATCCATAACTCATTCCGCTCTTCTTCACTTTTCTCACAACCTGGCCCATAGCCACTGACAAAAGCCCAACATTCTCTACCCAACCTAACCTTTACCCACATTATCCTAGATGATATCTCCTTCCATTACACTACTTTACCTGTCACCCATTCACTCAGCAATAAAGACACACCATTTCTTGCTCTCTCCCTCTCAATCCCAGACATTTCACCAAACATCACTTCACCCTTTCCTTTTATCTTTGTCTCACACAAAGCCAATATATCCATTCTTCTATTCCTAAACATACTTCCAATCTCACATCTTTTACTCTCTATCGTACTACATCCACGCACATTCAAACCACCCCAAAACTAGAGTACGGGGATCAGTCACTCTCTCCCAGCTCCACCTCTTTGATGACTTACAGGATTATAATACAGGAGAGGGGGTTCCCAGCCCCCTCGTCCCGTCCCTTTTAGTCGCCTCTTACGACACGCATG
>NC_090726.1:181047344-181064844 GCF_036898095.1 Palaemon carinicauda
TTGTAGTGCCAACAACATGCTGATTACAAAAACAATGTTTGAACACCATCCTCGCCATCTCTACACTTGGACGTCTCCAGACATGAAAACCCGCAACCAAATTGACTATATCACCTTGAACCAAAAATGGAAAAGTTGTGTAAAAAATGTTAAAACTAGACCTGGAGCAGGCTGTAATAGTGACCACCAACTCCTGGCTGCCGAGATCAAACTACAACTTAAGAAATTGACACAACCACCTCAACCAATTCGCTTTGACTACAAAACCCTTGATAACAATTATTCTGTCAAAATTTCAAATAGCTTTGAGGCTCTTTTACAATATGAAGACGAAAAAACCCCAAACGAACTGTGGAACGAAGGAAAGGATATCTTTCTAAAAGTTGCAGAAGAAACCATTACCAAGAAAACCAACAAAAGGAATCAATGAATATCGGAAGAAACCATAAAAGAAGTTGAGCTTAGAAGGCAACTCAAAGCAAAAGGGGTCAATGATCCTGTTGAGGAAACAATTTATAGACAACAGAACTCCAAAATTCAACGGATGATGCGGAAAGACAAGGATAAGTTCATACAAGAACACTGCCAAAGGATTGAAGTAAATTCCATCAACAACTCTACCAAAGAAATGTACAATGGTGTGAAAAACCTCACCAAGAAATTCAAACCATCTGTTGACGCCATCAAAGATGAAGATGACCTAATCCTTTCTGACAGAGAGGAAGTCAAAGACAGATGGAAAGAATAGTGCACAGATCTCTACAAAAGAAATTAATCCATTGTAACACCAGTCCCATACGGGCAAGTGTCTTCAGAACCAGAACCACCTCCTCTGATTGATGAGATTAGAGAAGCTATTAAAGAACTCAAACTTGGAAAGAGTCCAGGAAACGATCAGGTCACAGCCGAAATGATAAAGAATGGAGGTGAGAATGTCGAGATATTCTACCACAGGCTCTGCAATAAAATCTGGATCGAAAACAAATGGCCAGACAATTGAGG
Organism: Palaemon carinicauda; assembly: GCF_036898095.1. Classification (NCBI taxonomy): domain Eukaryota; kingdom Metazoa; phylum Arthropoda; class Malacostraca; order Decapoda; family Palaemonidae; genus Palaemon; species Palaemon carinicauda. The sequence goes on from NC_090726.1 coordinate 181,048,347, forward strand.
GGAGTCAGTCTTTGTCCCCATCCCTAAGAAAGGTGACACCCTCAAATGCAGCAATAATAGGACGATCTCCCTCATTAGTCACAGTAGCAAAATTCTTTTGAAAATCAGGGCTAACAGAATGGCAAATAAACTGAACGAAGAAATCGCTGATGAACAAGCAGGATTCCGTCCTGGGAAAGGCACCAGAGACCAAATCATGAATCTCAAGATGATCCTTGAAAAAAAACAGAGAACGAGGAATCGACGTATTCCTTTGTTTTATGCACTACACTAAAGCCTTTGATACAGTTGCACATGACATCTTATGGAACGACATGTACTCTATGGGTTTTCCACCTCATGTCATCTCACTTCTGAAAGCATTGTACAATTAACAGAAAGCAGCAGTGCGAACATCTTATGGCCTAACGGATTGGTTTAACATCGGACAAGGTGTCAGACAAGGATGCATTGTTTCTCCCCACCTCTTTAACATCTACTCGGAAACCATAATGAGAAATGCGCTTGAAGACTACGAAGGAGGCATAACTGTTGATGGACAAAAGATCACTAATCTCAGATACGCCGACGATGTGGTTTTAATCACTGAAAGTATGGAGGACCTCCAAACATTAGTATAAAAAGTAAAAGCTGAGAGTGAAAAAGTGGGACTGTACCTAAATGCTAAAAAAACAAAGGTCATGAAGTGTCAAAAAGCCCCGTCTGATCAAGAAATTCTACTAGACGGAGTTGCCCTAGATAATGTCACTGAATTTACTTACCTTGGAGCAACTTTTACCAATAATGGAGACGACTCCCAAGAGATCAAAAGAAGAATTGGTATTGCAAAGAATGCAACCATCGCACTAAGCAATGTTTGGAAAGACAGACATATAACCCTAAACACAAAGAAGTGGCTCCTCAAATCACTTGTTTGCCCCATCGCATCATACGGCTCAGAATGTTGAGTTTTAAAAGCTACAGATTGGAAAAGATTAGAAAATTTTGAGCTATGGTGTTGCAGAAGAGTTCTTAGGATAAGCTGGATTGAGAAAAAGACTAACGTGGAAGTTCTACAAAAGATCAATATCGAAAAAAAAGATTACTTGACATTTTGGATGAAAGAAAACTAACTTTTATTGGACACCAGGTTCGGAAACACAATACTCTGGAAAGAACACTACCAATTGGATCAGTCTATGGTACAAGAACGAGAGGAAGGCCTAAAACTAGATTGAGTGACAATATCAAGGATATGTGCGGGCTAACGATGGTGGAGTTGGAAAGGAAGGCTCAAGACCGGAATGAATAGAGATGTTTTGTGTAGAGGGCCACGGCCGTTCGACATTGAACACCCTGTACTTGATGATGATGATTACATATATATATATATATATATATATATATATATATATATATATATATATATATATATATATATATATATATATATATATATATACATATATATATATATATATATATATATATATATATATATATATATATATATATATATACGTATATATATGTATATATATATATATTTTTTTTTTTCAAAAAGGCCCATAAAAGAAACACAGGAAATATGAATAAATCACACTATATTTCGGTCAATAAACATCGACCCTCTTCAGGATGTAAAGTAAAAATAAGGAGTACAGTGGAGAGTGACTGTTTATATATGAAAGCAAAAGGGTGTGTTCAATTGTTCTGTAGTTGTTATAATTGCTGGAAGGATTAGCCAAATTTAATTAAATCACTCTGTATAGAAAACCAACTTTCTCTATTTCCTACATTCATTTCTTTAGTTATCACGACATTTCTGTAAAAATTGGAGTAGCTTGCAATCTATTTCTTAGAGGTTTGAGAATCTGTTCCCCAGCCTACCTAAATAAAGAATTTGAAATCATTCGTAAACAACTCGCCCAGCTATTCTACCCGACGTATGTCATAGAAAAGGCCATCAACAAAGCCAACACGATATATTATAAAGATCATGATGTTACTAACCAAAGAGATTTTAAAAATAAGATAAAACTCCCATATATAGATGGTATTAAAAATATAACAAATCATATCAAAACTGAAAACCCCTTTGTTTTTTCATATCCAAAGACCATAGGAAGCGCCCTTATTAATGTTTATCAAAATAAAAGAGACATAGAATCCGGCGTGTATAAAGTACCATATGGGGATTGTGAAAAAGTGTACGTTGGGCAAACGGGCCGTTCGCTATCTCAAAGATTATCCGAACACAAAAGATCTGTTAGATATGGCTATGAAAACTCGGGGATTTTCGTTCACCTTAGGGATTTAGAGGACCAGATTAACTGGAGTGAGTCGTCTTTGCTTTTTAAGAGTACCTGTCCGTACAGAAGGAAAATCCTGGAATCAACCATCATAAATCAATCAAACACAATGAACCTATCTGGGGGCCAATGGAAAGCTGACACAGTGGACAATACTCTTCTCAACCCTATCATTAAGAAGATAATCCACGGAGACCGACCACCAGACATGCATCAGAGGTCAAGACTTCCTCCAAGCGGCTTAACAATAAGAAGACAAGACGCACCTGGATGTAATTAAATTTGGGTAATCCTTCCTTTTGCTTTCATATATAAACCGTCACTCTCTACTGTACTCCTTATTTTTACTTTACATCCTGAAGAGGGTCGATGTTTATTGACCGAAATATAGTGTGATTTATTCATATTTCCTGTGTTTCTTTTATGGGCCTTTTTGAAAAACATGTTAAACTGTTCGATTACAGTTATAAGTAAGACATATATATATATATATATATATATATATATATATATATATATATATATATATATATATATATATATATATAATATATAAAGCCTTTGATACAGTTGCACATGACATCTTATGGAACGACATGTACTCTATGGGTTTTCCACCTCATGTCATCTCACTTCTGAAAGCACTGTACAATTAACAGAAAGCAGCAGTGCGAACATCTTATGGCCTAATGGATTGGTTTAACATCGGACAAGGTGTCAGACAAGGATGCATTGTTTCTCCCCACCTCTTTAACATCTACTCGGAAACCATAATGAGAAATGCGCTTGAAGACTACGAAGGAGGCATAACTGTTGGAGGACAAAAGATCACTAATCTCAGATATGCCGACGATGTGGTTTTAATCACTGAAAGTATGGAGGACCTCCAAACATTAGTATAAAAAGTAAAAGCTGAGAGTGAAAAAGTGGGACTGTACCTAAATGCTAAAAAAACAAAGGTCATGAAGTGTCAAAAAGCCCCATCTGATCAAGAAATTCTACTAGACGGAGTTGCCCTAGATAATGTCACTGAATTTACTTACCTTGGAGCAACTTTTACCAATAATGGAGACGACTCCCAAGAGATCAAAAGAAGAATTGGTATTGCAAAGAATGCAACCATCGCACTAAGCAATGTTTGGAAAGACAGACATATAACCCTAAACACAAAGAAGTGGCTCCTCAAATCACTTGTTTGCCCCATCGCATCATACGGCTCAGAATGTTGAGTTTTAAAAGCTACAGATTGGAAAAGATTAGAAAATTTTGAGCTATGGTGTTGCAGAAGAGTTCTTAGGATAAGCTGGATTGAGAAAAAGACTAACGTGGAAGTTCTACAAAAGATCAATATCGAAAAAAAAGATTACTTGACATTTTGGATGAAAGAAAACTAACTTTTATTGGACACCAGGTTCGGAAACACAATACTCTGGAAAGAACACTACCAATTGGATCAGTCTATGGTACAAGAACGAGAGGAAGGCCTAAAACTAGATTGAGTGACATTATCAAGGATATGTGCGGGCTAACGATGGTGGAGTTGGAAAGGAAGGCTCAAGACCGGAATGAATAGAGATGTTTTGTGTAGAGGGCCACGGCCGTTCGACATTGAACACCCTGTACTTGATGATGATGATTACATATATATATATATATATATATATATATATATATATATATATATATATATATATATATATATATATATACGTATATATATATATATATATATATATATATATATATATATATATATATATACGTATATATATGTATATATATATATATTTTTTTTTTCAAAAAGGCCCATAAAAGAAACACAGGAAATATGAATAAATCACACTATATTTCGGTCAATAAACATCGACCCTCTTCAGGATGTAAAGTAAAAATAAGGAGTACAGTGGAGAGTGACGGTTTATATATGAAAGCAAAAGGGTGTGTTCAATTGTTCTGTAGTTTTTATAATGGCTGGAAGGATTAGCCAAATTTAATTAAATCACTCTGTATAGAAAACCAACTTTCTCTATTTCCTACATTCATTTCTTTAGTTATCACGACATTTCTGTAAAAATTGGAGTAGCTTGCAATCTATTTCTTAGAGGTTTGAGAATCTGTTCCCCAGCCTACCTAAATAAAGAATTTGAAATCATTCGTAAACAACTCGCCCAGCTATTCTACCCGACGTATGTCATAGAAAAGGCCATCAACAAAGCCAACACGATATATTATAAAGATCATGATGTTACTAACCAATGAGATTTTAAAAATAAGATAAAACTCCCATATATAGAAGGTATTAAAAATATAACAAATCATATCAAAACTGAAAACCCCTTTGTTTTTTCATATCCAAAGACCATAGGAAGCGCCCTTATTAATGTTTATCAAAATAAAAGAGACATAGAATCCGGCGTGTATAAAGTACCATATGGGGATTGTGAAAAAGTGTACGTTGGGCAAACGGGCCGTTCGTTATCTCAAAGAATATCCGAACACAAAAGATCTGTTAGATATGGCTATGAAAACTCGGGGATTTTCGTTCACCTTAGGGATTTAGGGGACCAGATTAACTGGAGTGAGTCGTCTTTGCTTTTTAAGAGTACCTGTCCATACAGAAGGAAAATCCTGGAATCAGCCATCATAAATCAATCAAACACAATGAACCTATCTGGGGGCCAATGGAAAGCTGACACAGTGGACAATACTCTTCTCAACCCTATCATTAAGAAGATAATCCACGGAGACCGACCACCAGACATGCATCAGAGGTCAAGACTTCCTCCAAGCGGCTTAACAATAAGAAGACAAGACGCACCTGGATGTAATTAAATTTGGCTAATCCTTCCTTTTGCTTTCATATATAAACCGTCACTCTCTACTGTACTCCTTAGTTTTACTTTACATCCTGAAGAGGGTCGATGTTTATTGACCGAAATATAGTGTGATTTATTCATATTTCCTGTGTTTCTTTTATGGGCCTTTTTGAAAAAACATGTTAAACTGTTCGATTACAGTTATAAGTAAAACATATATATATATATATATATATATATATATATATATATATACATATACGTATATATATATATATATATATATATATATATGTATATATATATATTACATATATAATATATATACATATATATATATATATATATATATATATATATATATATATATATATATATATATATATATATATATATATATATATAGTGCTGAGGACTGTAATGCGTGAAGGAGAAATATTGAAATAAAAGCTCAAGATATAAATGACTGACAAGATAGATAGGTAGATTTATTTATTTCCTGTCACGCTCAGAGGGAGAGGAAGTTGTCATACCCTTTTAATAGGGGGTACCTCGAGAGGTACACTCAGAAACTACAACCGCCCACAAATTGCTGAAACAGCCTGTTAGTAGCAAGGCAGTCTCAAATGAGATGGCCTTGGTTGTAGTTAGGAAAGAGGATTGGAGTGGGAAGGGTTGAATCTTTGTGTGTACGCGTGTGCGTGTGTGTGCATATCTACCCAAATATTTAGACGTCATTTTTGACGCGTCGGGTACACTAGTGCTATTATAAAGCCACTACTACAAAAGAAAAGAAATTCCACTTCTATGACATCATAATTTGCTTTTGACGATTTTATTATTTTTCCTACTACTTTGAACTTTTTTTACACTTTAAATAAAAGCGTGTTTGTATATCACTCTTCAAAATCATTAAATAGACCTATCGGTTGACATGGTATGTGTAGGGAATTTCTTATAACATCTGGTTTTTATTCTGTAAGACCTAATATGAAATTAAATCAACCAACTAGAATCAATAAAGAATATTCATTCTTTATTACACCCATGGTCATTGATGGTGGTTGAAGTACGCTTAATAACAAATTAATAACCTATAGAAATAAAAATAAAACAATGAAGCATTTAAAACGTAATATATCATTAAAAAACGGGTAATAATACCACCTTCTAGAATCAGTAAAAGAGCTCACCACAACGCAAGACAATGTTCCACCTGTTGACGCAGGTTCGCCATTAACTGAAAGCGATTCTCCCCTGCGAACCATCACCTCATTCCAACTTGGTCTTCTTCTTCGCCTTTCGAAACTCGCGAATGTTCACTGCATGAGCCACATCGCAACCTCATATGTCATGTACCCGATAGTTTTGCCCCGGAGATTTTCTCCAACTTCATTAAACTTAGAGACAGAGTTTCTTCTGAGTTAGAAACAGGAGATGTTCTTAGTGCGTCTCTGGTGGGAAGTTTGCTACAACTAATCTGTTGCAGAACCAGTGGAGGAAACGGGTTTTTTTTTGTTTTGTTTAATTTGTGGGTCAAATATATTACGCGAGTTCATGGTCAAGTCTTGCAAGGATGTTTTTACGTTGGATTTGATATGAGTTGCTTGTGAAACTATAATCAGAATCCCGTTGGTTTTCTTCGAAATATTCCATGATTCTTGGTATCTGTATTTCTATAGAATAGTTTCATAAACTGTGGTGGTTATAATTCCCATGACTACATCTCATCTTCCCTCTCATTCTAACTTTAATAATGAGTACTTGAAACCAACCCCCCTTTTTTTCTATAAATGTAAATATGAATATAAATATAGATATAGAAATAAATGTAAATACAAATATAAAAATAAATATAATTATAAATATAAGTATAAAAGATTTGAGGCTTGGGCGTCTCATGTCATTTTTAATAAGATAAAAATATTTCATTACAGTCTATTAATAAAAAGAAAATTTCTTTGAGCATCAATTTGAGATATTTGTAATAGATTTCTTATAGAAATGTGTTGATAGCCAGTTTTTATAATGGAAATTTCAAATATGTTTCAAAGAAGTAAAATTAAGTCAAATAAAGCTGTGAATCGGATCATATATTTAAACCTAAATGAGATACTAATTAACAAATAAGATTCTTTAACAAAACATAATATTAAAATAATAGTCAAATCAGATTCTTTCAACTAAACCAAAGGAGGTTATAAGCCGAATCAAATACTTTAACCTCAATCAGATAATTTTTGTAATCAAATCAGGGCCTTTAACCCGAACCTTAAGACATTATTATTATTATTATTATTATTATTATTATTATTATTATTATTATTATTATTATTATTATTACTTGCTAAGCTACAATCCTAGTTGGAAAAACAAGATGCTATTAGCCCAGGGGCTCCAACAGGGAAAATAGCCCAGTGAGGAGAAATGGGCAAATTAATTAATAATTGAAATAGAATATTTTAATGAGGTCATAGGTCGGCAACCGCAGTCCTAATTCCTGCGACTATGCTAACCTAATTAACGGCTATCAAGAATTTGTCTAACCTCCCGTTAATATATTTTTACTTTAATGCCCTTATTTGTGACAGTAACAACAATTAAAATAAATATTTTAGATATAAACTATAAAACCTTCAACGTAATAAGAGGAGGAGAAATAAGATAGTGTGCCCGAGTGTGCCCTCAAGCAAGAGAACTCTAACCCATGACAGCGGAAGACCATGGTACAGAGGCTATGGCACTACCCAAGACTAGAAAACAATGGTTTGATTTCGGAGTGTCCTTCTCCTAAAAGAGCTTCTTACCATAGCTGAAGAGTCTCTTCTACCCTTACTAAGAGGAAAGTAGCCACTGAACTTATTACATTGCAATAGTTAACCCCTTGAGAGAATAATTGTTTGGTAATCTGTGTTGTCAGGTGCATGAGGACAGAGGAGAATATGTAAAGAATAGGCCACACTGTAGGGTGTATGTGTAGGCAAAGAGAAAATGAATCGTAACCAGAGAGAAGGAGCCTATTTAGTACTGTCTGATCAGTCAAAGGACCCAATAACACTTGGCGGTAGTATTTCAACGGGTGGCTGGTGCCCCCGTTTAGATACTACCGCTGGAGATTATTTAACCTTAAGGAGATATTATCTAATCAAATCAGGCTCTTTAACCTGAACCATCAGTCGAATCAAATTCTTTAACCTAAAGCTGATATTAAATTAAATCAGGCTCTTTAACCTGAACCGTCAGTCGAATCAAATTCTTTAACCTAAAGCTGATATTCAATTAAATCAGGCTCTTTAACCTGAACCATCAGTCGAGTCAAATTCTTTAACCTAAAGCTGATATTCAATTAAATCAGGCTCTTTAACCTGAACCATCAGTCGAATCAAATTCTTTAACCTAAAGCTGATATTCAATTAAATCAGGCTCTTTAACCTGAACCATCAGTCGAATCAAATTCTTTAACCTAAAGCTGATATTCAATTAAATCAGGCTCTTTAACCTGAACCATCAGCCGAATCAAATTCTTTAACCTAAAGCTGATATTCAATTAAATCAGGCTCTTTAACCTGAACCATCAGCCGAATCAAATTCTTTAACCTAAAGCTGATATTCAATTAAATCAGGCTCTTTAACCTGAACCATCAGTCGAATCAAATTCTTTAACCTAAAGCTGATATTCAATTAAATCAGGCTCTTTAACCTGAGCCATACGAGTCCATCAGTTGAATCGGATTCTTTTACCAACATGAATCTGAGATTATCCTTGGAATCTTATCTTTGATATCCAACGAAAAAAGTAAGACTATTACGTGAACCAGATTCTCCAACTCAATCAGAGGGGCGTATTAGGAAATTCAATTTGAAAACTCAAATCATCACAGAGGACTTTCAATTATTTATTTTTTTTTTCGAGAACATAATCAAATAGACCGTTAGGCTGAAAATGTTTTCTAACCGAAATCAGAAATTTTTCAGTTTTCTTAGATATTTTAATTCCTAAGAGAAAGCCAGCGGAATAATATTATGTAACCCAAAGTGGAAAGAATTATCAGCTTAATTGAATTAGGAAAAAAATGAAAATAATACATTAGAAAGAACCAGTCGAGGTAAAGCATATAGCCTCAATCAAACTAAATTATAACCGAATAATATTGTTTTACCACAATCAAACAAATTTATCAGTCAAATAATGTTTTGGTCCCCTGTCAAATCATAATATATATATATACACACATATATATACAGTGTATATATATATATATATATATATATATATATATATATATATATATATATATATATGTAACATTAATCAAAGGAAATTATCATTCAAATTGGTTTCTTCTATCCTAATCAGTTGACACTATCAACCGATACAGAATCTTTATCCCACTTCAAAGAATCGACCCGATGCTATTCTTCAAACCAAATCAGAGAGGACTAACATTCAAATAAAATTCTTTAATGCAAATTACAGGAAATTCTCAATAGAACCTGAATCTTTATCAGTGTAAACTAACAACCAATTCAAACATTTTAGCTTTTACTCAGAGAAAACTATCGAATGAATCAAACTATTCCTGCCGTGAATCAGAGAATACGAATCAAATCAGTTTCTTGACTTCCATCCCATCACCTAATCATCCAAATCACATTCATTAACCTCAGCCAAAGGAAACTATCTATTGAATCAGAGCCAGAAGCTTCAACCCGGCTAACTCCGTCAGGATTAAGAGACAGTGGGGCTTGCAGAAAGGGAACGTTCGGTAGTGGGAGGATTTTGCTTAATGTGAAATATAAAGTTAAATTATCAAGGTGGTGATGGATGGGGAATATTTCAAGAAGGTGGAGATAGGCTGATTTAAAGTCTAAGAACATATTCCTGAATTCGGCAAGAATATGTACAGTTGACTTGAAATGAACTCGTATCTCTCTTGATAGTATGGTTGGTATGAGTCCCTGCTGGCTTTGTTTCGACTCGGAGGCATAGGTTCGAGTCCTGGCCCAGCTAAAAGCATTTAGCACAAATGAATTTCCAGTGGATATACATTGCCTAAGGTAAAATTTGATGTTCGATGCCATTGTGGTTAATATTTACTTTAAGAAGGAAAAGTTAATTAGTCCAGTGTGTACCTAAATGGAAGCTGCTTGGCAGGAGAGGACGCGGTAGACCAAGAGAAACGTGGCTGATGACAATGTGAAATGAGGTTTGATATTAGAATTGGGTTAAGCTTAGAGAGATGGCACAGACAACAGACATATTACTATTATTATTATTACTTGTTAAGCTATAACCATAACTGGAAAAGCAGAATACTATAAGCCCAATGGCTCCAACAGGGAAAATATCCTAGTAAGGAAAGGAAATAAGGAAATAAATAAACTTCCAGAGAAGTGATGAACAGTTGAAATAAAATATTTTAAGAACAGCCACAACATTAAAATAGATCTTTTATATGTACACCCCAAAAAACAAGAGGAAGCGAAATAAGATAGAATAGTGTGTCAGTGTACCTTCAAGCAAGAGAATTGTATCCCAAGAGAGTAGAGGACCATGGTACACAGGCTCTGGCATTACCCAAAACTAGAGAACAATGGTTTGGTTTTGAAGTGTCCTTCTCCCAGAAGAGCTGCTTACCATAGCCAAAGAGTCTCTTCTACCCATACCAAGAGGAAAGTAGTCCCTGGACAGTAACATTGCAGTAGTTAACCATTGAGCGAAGAAGAATTGATTGTAGTCTCAGTGTTGTCAGCTGTATGAGGACAGAGGAGAATGTAGAAAGAATAGGCCAGACTATTCGGTGTATGTGGAGGTAGAGACAAATGAGCAGTAACCAGAGAGAGGGAGGATTTTGCCCAATGTGAACGATAAAGTTAAATTGTCAAGATGGAGATGGATGGAGCATATTTTAAGAATGGAAGATTAGTTGGTCCAGGATCGAAACCGCTGGCCAGGAAAGGATGTGGTAGACCAAGAGAAACGTGGCTGATGACAAGGCGAAGGAAGGCACAGGAGAAAGACATAAGGCGTGAATTCATTGAGGCCCTAGGCATCCCGTAGGTTCCAGAGGATTAAAATAAGAAGAAGAAGAAGAAGAAGAAGAAGAAGAAGAAGAAGAAGAAGAGTGGGAAGGGAGATGGCAGGAAAAACCATAAGTGGGATGTCCTCAGGTGGACCTCCCTCCCTGGCCATAAAAACCTTTATTGCTGAGGGATCAATTACTTTTTGCTGTCAGGCCAGATTACAGGTTTTGGTCACCTGTTGCCTCTGCTGCAGATGTTATCGGAGCAAAATGATTTTAGGTCAATCCATTAGACAGTTGAGGATGGAATTAGAAAAAAAAATAGATATCAAATTTTGTTTTTATAGAGGGAATGACGGATGTGGACCTCGGTTGGTGGGTAGCTAACATTTTTCATATATCTATCTCTGTCAATGAAATTACGAATGGAAAATCTATAATCCTCCAATGATAAATGTGTTTATCACTATTAGGAACAATACGTTTGAAAATGGATGTCGAAAAGTAATTTCATAAGCATCTGAAGAGCGTTTGTATTCAATCGGAAATAACAATGGTTCTCTGATCATTTTTATATCATCAAATTAACAAAGAGACACTTTAAAGCATCTCTAGCTTTCATGGGATTATTTTTATGTATGGCTGAATTGTCTGTCTCAAAACATATATTTTTCCCTGTGAGTTTTCTCTTTAAATCATTTGACTGAACACAAGAAGCGATTAGCATAATCATGAAATTAACCTGGGAAATGGTCTTTTAGTTATTCTTATCATCATCATTATTATAAAGACCACGAGCAATCAATAAAAAATATTTTAAAAACAGTAGCATTAAAATATACGAATATAAATTATGAAATATAAAGTAAAAAAAAAGATAAAAAATGAAAAATATAAATATAAAAAATATGAAACTTATGTCAACCTGCTCAACATGAAAACATTCGCTGCAAGTTTAAAACTTTGAAGTTCCCCGGATTCAACTACCTGATTAGGACGATTATTGTCGGGATATTTTCATTAAACATAAAGAGATATTTATATGACTTCCATCTTTGAATGTATAACAGAGCAAAAGCAGCTGAGCGTTTAATTACTATTACCTCGATATAAAAGTGCTTGTAACATTCACCATAGTATAATGCAAATTCCATTTCATAGGTATCGTGAAATCTGTGTCAAACAAGCTCTTACTACACTGAAAAAAAAAAAAAACCTAATTTTAATCGGAAATTCTCCGTAAAAATATATTGTTCTTAGCCGTATTTTAGTAGAATACGGGCGACCGTAATTTTTACCCTATTTTGTTATTATCTTTTACGGCTTGGTGACTGTAATATCACTCCTTTACGTCAATATATCCGTATTGAAAGCGGTAAATGCCTGGCAACCTTTATTCCAGGATTTTTACCGTTTATTTAATGCAAATTTTAACAGTTTATATAAAATTCTGAAGGAGTACAGGAATAAAAAAGAGCACTTACGACCCCATACATTTGAGAAATGGACCGCGAAAGCATGCAGCGGGTCGTAAACGGCGATATTCCATGTGTATTCCATAGGTAAACGTCTTCAATTATTCGCGAAAAGAGCCCGCTTTCAGAGGTTCCAATCCCTCGTTTGCCCCGTAATGGGTCACGCTCCACTCTCGGAGCGCGCGCCAAAGGCTTATTTTAGGGGCTCTCGGCACGCGAGGAAGCCCTTGCATTTTCAATAAACTCCCTCTTAACCATCTCTGGCAATCACAATAAGCCATTCTCGTTCGTGAAAAACGACGCCAGCTGTACACTTGGAGGTTATGTAAGTGCGCTTTTATGGATTGTGCATCGGGTAGCTTATGTGGATTAACCTTGGAGGGGTTAATAATTCCTAATTCACGTCTGTGATAAAGATGAAGGCTAGTAAGTCGTTTCTGTTCGGGGAAAACGGTGCCAGCTGTACACTAGAGTTTATTTATGCACGTTTATTCCTGGATTGTGGGATGGGTAACTTTTTATGGATTAACCTTCGTAAGATTTGTTACCCTAATTCGTTCTTGATGATAAAGATGATTTATTATGAATGATTTATGAACAAAAACTAGATCATGCTGCGATTTAAAGGTTTGAAGGCCTCTCGTTAATGGTAGAGGCAAGGGGCAATGACGATGGCCTACCTAGCAGGGAAATGCCATAGGAATAGTTTGTGAACAAAAACCGGATCGTGGTGCAATTTAAAAGCCCAAAGGTTATTCATGAAAGGCAGGACAATGCCATAGAGATTAACTATATCTATATACATATAATCAGCGCCCAAGCCCCTCTCTGCCAAAGCGAGGAACGGGGAGGGCCAGAAAATGGCTGCTGGTGACTCAGCATGTAGACCTACAGGCTCTACCCAAACTTTAGCTCTCAAGGATGGTGAGGTTGCACATACTAGAGAAACTATAGAGATTGAGCGGGGCTCGAACCCCCGTCAGGCAAATAGCCACGCAGGGTAGTTTCTAATAGGTTACCGCAATATAAAGATGAATAGAGAAATAGATGACTATAGATAGATAGGGGCAGCGGTTTCGGATTAAAACATTTATTATTATTATTATTATTATTATTATTATTATTATTATTACTTCCAGTTAGCTACAACCCTAGTTGGAAAAGCCGGATGCTATGCCCAAGGGCTCCAATAGGGAAAATAACCAGTGAGGAAAGGAAATGAGGAAATAAATAAAGTACAAATGATTAATGAACAATTAAAATAAAATCTTTTAAGAACAGTAACATCAGATTGAAGCTTTTCATACATAAACTATAAAACTATAAAAGTATAAACTATAGTGTGCCCGAGTGTACCCTCAAGCAAGAGAACTCCACCCTATAACTAAAAGATGCTTGAAAAATAAAAATGTCACTGGAATGAGCATCCAGTCCCAAAGAAAACATGATAGAAGGAAAAGGTCAGGAAGAGATCCAAAGAGTTTTAAATTAGTCTAAAAGCGATTAATTACGAAAGTGTTCATTCACCATATTAACTTAATCTCGAATCTTCATTAGTCTTTCATTCTAATATTATAATGAGATTAAAACGTGAAAGCCTGGAAGATGGAATTTAAATTCTTATGATTAGTCTAGATTTTAAAGACCTGTGAATTTTTATTACTTAATAAATGGAATATATATATATATATATATATATATATATATATATATATATATATATGTATATATATATATATATATATATATATATATATATATATATATACATATATGTGTGTGTATATATAAATATATATCAACAACAACAACAAATGCAGCCACTTCTAGTCCACCGCAGGACAAAGGCCTCAGACATGAACTTGCAATTTCATCATCACCCTGGCCATTGTGAATTCATGATGGTGGGAGTCTCATAGGGGTACACAAATCCTTTCACCACGTTAAGGTACCCTCACTGATTATATATATATATATATATATATATATATATATATATATATATATATATATATATACAGTATATATATATATGTGTATATATATATATATACATATATATATAAATATAATATATACATATATATTATTTATATATATATATATATATATATATATATATATATATATATGCATATATGCATATATCGACATCACCAATAAAGAGGTAATAAAATAATGAAAACAAAATGAAATACTTGTTCAGAAGCCCCCCCAAAAAATCTTAGTTCCTAATTACATGATTGATACAGGGCGGAAGGAAAGTAGGTAAGGCCACCGCAAGAAGCAGATTTATGGCATTTAAGTGAGATTTATTAGTGCTCAGGTTAGACCTGCAGGTTTCTCCTTACGAGATCTGCACGACCTTTCCACCCCGAGATTTACAGCGGCTTCTTCAAACGGAATCGAATCCTCTGACTCTGCAATAGACACTCGGGAAAATTTATTATTTCCACCGAAAGTTAGATTTACCGATTTCTTTTTTTCTTTATTTCATTCTATTTTAACACTTTCGATAAAACCCTTTTTCCCCTGAGCGCTTTCTATTATTCTAACTTTTTTTTTTATAAATAGTCTAGTTTATCAACTTAATTTATTTTAATTACACATCATTTCTCTTGTACTTTTATAATTTCCTTGTTTACTTTCCTCACTGGGCAGTTTTTCCCTATTGGAGCCCTTGAGCTTATAGCATCCTCTTTTCCAACTAGAGTTGTAGCGTAGATGATAATAATAATAATAATAATAATAATAATAATAATAATAATAATACACTCAGGACAACAATTTATTTCCACGGAACGTTAGATGTACCGATATCGTTTTTATTTCATTTCATTTTTATAATTTCAATAAGATCCTTTTTTATGAGAACTTTTTTATTATTCTAACCATTCTCATAATTTCTTTTTTTTTATTTTATTCAATTTGTTCATTACTTCTCTTGTACTTTATAATTTCCTTGCTTCCTTTCCTCATTAGGTTAACTTTCCATGTTGGAGCCCTTGAGCTTATGGCATCTTGATTTTCTAACTTGGGTTGTAGCTTCGCTAATTAATAATAATAATAATAATAATAATAATAATAATAATAATAATAATAATAATAATAATAATAATGGATGTAACCACAAAACTCACATTATTAACCACCAGTCTCTGTAGACTGTGATCAATAAATATCAAAAATGAAAATAATAAAAATAATAATCAATAATAATGCTAACGCTTTTCCCTAATTGATTTCTGGCTTTCAAAATGAACGCTCGGAACCGCGTCTATCACGCGTTCAATGAACGTCACATTGAGAGAAGTGTACTTCGAACTGTGTCCTCCACATCAGTCAGGATCAATCCCTCTGTTATTTCGTCCATTTGCTACGCTCTAGCAGTGGGTTCAAGCATTTAGAACTATTTTCATAGCTAGTTCCGATATCCAGTAGCTATTTCGTTTTGTGCTCTGTTGTGTCTATTATTAAATCAATGGTTAGGCCATTTTCTTCTGTTTTGCTTCTTTTTATGCCTTTTATTGAGTCCTTTATTTCCCTTACCGTGTCGTTCCGTGCCGGCTGTCTTTCTGCATTTTAATTGAGCATTATCTTAGTTCTACTCATATTCATTTTCAGTCTTATATTTCTGCTTTCTCTATTCAAATTTTCTCTCATATTTTCAGTTATTAAAATCATTATTGTTTTTAGAATTATTACTATTATCATTATTAAAGTTATTAACATTATCATTATTAAAATACTACAATTATTATTATTAAAACTATTAATATTATTAAAATTATTATCAGTTATTACTTAATGACATAGAACCGTTTGTCCTAATATTCAACATCTATGACAGACTTTAACGAAAAATAAGCTACTATAATTATCAGTCAACCCTT